>NW_016690481.1:321520-387248 GCF_001604755.1 Lepidothrix coronata | reverse complement strand
GGGCTGTGTCCATGGAGGATGGGATGTGTCCATGGAGGATGAAGGGTGTCCATGAAGGATGAGTGGTGTCCATGGAGGATGGGATGTGTCCATGGAGGATGAAGGGTGTCCATGAAGGATGAGTGGTGTCCATGGAGGATGGGATGTGTCCATGGAGGATGAGGTTTGTGCTGTTCACACTACAGTTGCAGTGGCAGCATTTACTGGGCTTGGTTGATTTATGGGATCCCTGGTGAAAGGCACCTCTAGAGGAGCTTGTCACAACAGGGTGATGGAAGAAGCAACCCATTTGTCTGTGCTCTTCCTCACCATAACACCACTTAGTGCAAATTCCGTGGAACAGCAATGCTGTGGGTGATTGCAGGTCAGCATTGCTGGGTGCAGGAGGATTCCAGACGTGCAGTCCACGTGAATCCCTTCAACTGAGCCCAGTGCTATCTCCTTACCTTGGAGCAGCTCGGGGGGATCACGTGCAGCCCTGGGCAGCTGCTCTTACCTAGTTTAGCAGTGCTTGCCTGGCTGTGAACAGCTCTGCATCCTGCTGAAATTACAGAAGGGCTGAAAACATAACTACCAGTGCTGGCAACGGGCCAGTGCCGTGACACAAACCTGCATGGAAAATTGCTTTGGCATCTGTATTGACTGGAGATAATTGGAACTTGCCAGTATTTTTTCAGCTTATCCTAAAACCTTTTAGCAAGAACAGCAGTCAGGCCAGCAGTGCGTAGCATGATAACCATGTTTCCCTGCTGTTGACACAGGCCTAAAGTGCCAAAGAGGCACAAAAAATGTTTCCCCAGAGACCTGTGGCTGGTGCTGGCTCTGAGCTGATGGTGATCCCAACACTGACCGTGTGCTGCCTGCTCAACAGTGTTAATGTGTCTTAAGAACGAGCATGTAAATATCTTTTTGTATCTTAGAATGAGAATGATATTAAAATACAGCTTCTGCTGGCTGGTATAGAAAGGAGTTGAATTTCCTTCAGAACTTTTAACTCACAGGCACTTGTGCAGGGGAAAACTGTCCTCTGAGTTGACACTCAGGCTTAGTTCTTGCTTTTGTCCCTTCTGGTGCTTGCAAATCTCTGGATTTATTTGCAGCTGAAGCCTGGACTGATCTCTTGCTTTTTGCTTTCCATATGTTCACTGGAAAAGAGGCTCTACCAGCAAAGACCCGGGATGTTCCCGGTGCCTGGAATACTTTGCCTCTGAGCTCTGCCTGTGTGGGACCCACCCTTGCTGGCCCCATGTGGCACAAAGATCTGCCTTCACTCCAGGCAGCTCAGGCTCCTGTGCTGACCTTGGCAGGCTGGGAGTCACACAGATCCCAGGATGTCTGTTCCCTTGGAGCTGGCTGTTCCTGGCCTGCTCCTGCCTTCTCTGAGAATACCAGTAAATGGTCCCGTAATGTGCATCTGGCAGGGCTTCAGCATCGTTGCTTGTCCATTTGTCTTTCATCTACTGCCTTTCAGCTTTGCCCAGATTTAGCAAAGTTGGGGGTTGGACTGGAGTAAGGAGGGAGAAATTGGTTGTGGTCTGAGGCTCTGGAAGCTGAAGGTCCTTGAGGCTGAGGAGGTGGTGGTTTGTAGATCTGTTATGGGCAAGGAGGAAGGGTGACCCAGCTGTTAGGAAGTTGAAAGCCAAGGTGAGGGTATTCATTTCAGCCCTGTGCTGTGAGAGACTTTCAGAGTTCAGAGGGTGCTGGGTGCTTGTCTGAGCAAAGCCTGGCTGTGGGCTGGGCAATGACCAGGCAGGTGCTCCCACCCTTACCCTGCAACCCCTGGGATACATCCACCAGCTTTGGGGAACAGCCCCTCCTCTGCTGGGTGATGCTGCTGGTGGGGGAAGCAGAACTCTTAAATCCATTAGAAAGTCTTGGTTAGGCAGTGCTGGCTGCAGTCCAGGTGCTTGACAGCTCTGTCCCTCCCTGGGCTGTGCTGGGCTGGCTGATGCTGCTGAGGGAATGTTTCAGGCATCTGGTGGGTCCTGCTGCCCCTCTCCTGTCACACCTTGCTGGGAAACCTGAGCTGTGTTTGATGCCAGCTGCTTGACCCCAGCAGTGCTGCTCCTGAGCTCCCTGCAGGGGCACAGCTCCTTCTGAGCTGCTCTTTGGGCCTGAATCTGAAGTATTGGCTGCAGTTTGCCATAGAAAGGTTTCAGATGCTTCAAATGCTTCAAATAACCTGCATGTGCACCTTCACTCCAACCTTAATGTGTTCAACTTTTATCTGCAGTGCAACAGTTTGGGGCCAGTGCCATTTGCTTTGCACAGTTGGTAATAAACATTTGGGGGATTTGGGAGGTGAAGGATAGACCAAAGCTCCCAAATCATCTTCTGTGCACAGAAAACTTGACAGGAAGTCTCTCCAGGTCTGGGCACGGAGTGCCAAGGACATCCCTGCCATTTCAGACCCTCAGGTACACAGTGGCTGTGGCATGAGCAGCCCGTGAGCAGATGTACCTTCAGCTCTGCCCTTGGCCTGGCAGGCCCCAGCACTCCTGGGGGGAGCAGGATTCCTGCTGTGGCCCCGCTGTGGCTGTGCCTGCCCCATTCCTGTGAACGTGTGTGATGTGTGACAGCCTGAGTGCTGTGCCCTGCCCATGCTCCTTTGGAGGGCAGGCTGTGGGGGAAGGTTCTCAGTAACCTTCAGACTGACCTGTGTCCTGCCAATGGACTTGGATTTCTGGAGCCATCTGTGTGTGAGGAGTGTCTCTACCCTCTTCCCTTCCCTCATCCTCCTGCAGTTTTACTCTTTGCAGCCCCGTTCTCTGCATGTCAGACTGGGAGTGCTGAAGCCAATTAGCAGTGGAAGGTGTAATAAATGCAGAGAAATTCAAATTTGGGTGGTATTTTTCACACCTTCTGGTTTAAATGTGGAGTGACCACCTGAGGGGAGTTAGACATCCTTGATTCTGTTGTGCCTTTCTGGACTAAATCCTGGGTACTGTCAAAACCTGGGAAGGAACGTTGTGGTCTGCTTTAGCTGAGGCAGGTGGGCCAGGGGATGTTTGAGTTGTTTGAAAGTAAAACTCCCCAATGGATGTGGATCATCCATTCTGCTTCTCTGCCGGCACAGTGCCTTTCCCTGGGTTGCTGTGTGGAAAGCTCTGTGTCCCTGATGGAATCAGCCCTTGTTTCTCGGTGGAGCTCTGCTGCTTTTCCCAGGGGCAAAATTGTCCTGCTTTAATGTGCAGCCAGAGGGAGTTTAATAATAAAGTAACCAACTAGGTTCAGTGGTTGTGCACAGCTGGTGTGAGGTGTCCTCAGCTGAAGCTGCAGGAGTCAAAGGTGAGGGGGAGGAGGGCACGAGGGTGACTTGTAGAAGTGCAGATGTTGCAGGATCCTCTTGAATGTGGCCTCTCCTGATGTATTTGTGTCACTGCTGCATTTGGAAGATGCTCCAGGCCATGTGTCTGTGTTGATGTTTCACTTTCACTCCTGTATCAGAAAGCATTAGTTTAATTTTTATTACTTTATTTATTTTTTATATTCTGAATATATATATATTTTATATTCTGAATGTCTCTCTCCTCTGAGCTCTCGGGATGCTTTAGCTGTGCTCTCCCTTGCACAGAACGTAGTTTTCTGTGCCAGTTGGCTTGTAAGCAAATACCATGATGTGCATATTCTAACGAGGGTGCTCTGGAGGTGACTTTGTTAATTAGCCCAGGATCCAGATAGAGGAAAAGGACCTGTGCTAATGAGGCATTAGCAGTTGGTCTGAAGAGGCACCAGTCCCACCCAGCTGAAGCAAAGATTTAGGAGGAGGTTCTTGGGGTTAGTGGAGCTGCTTTTTTTTCCCCCTAAAGTTTAATTGCTCTATTTTTGCTGCTCAGCTCGTGTTTCCTTTTGCTGAGCACAGCGCTGTAAACAGAGGTCCTGGATCCTGCAGGCCTGGCCAGGAGCTGGGAGAAGAGAACTGAACCCCTGGAGAGGAGGGGGGACTTCTCATGGGTCACTGCTGATTTCTCATTTTTGGGGAAAAAGGCCTCCCAAAAAAGTCTTGTGATTACAAAAAAGTTTTGATGATGACTGAGCTGTAATAAATTGGAAAAAACCCCTTTTTTTTTTCTTGATGTTTTCTCTAGATTGTGTCTGAGATTGATGAAAGTATTGTACAGAAATTGAAAAAAAGAATCCGAACCTGATCTCTCCAGTGATTTTGGAAAATGTAAAATGTTAAGACAGTAGGGATTGGGGAAGCTGTGTTGGTTATGGGTCCCTTATCTCTTACTGGCTCCACTGTGGGTTGTAAGAGGGGGAATTAAAATCAGTAGTGCTGTGTTGCTTTTTTCAGCAGCCACCCTTTGGGCTAAAGATCCCCAGTGGGATGTGGGGATTTGCTCTTCCAAAAACGAGGCAAATGTGGCTGGGGAGAACAATAAAGCTACTGCTGCGGGTTTAGGAGCTCTTAGAAACGACTTGTAATTTGAGATCCTCAACTTGCAGCAGCTTCAGGGAGAGAGAGTCGGGGTTATTTTGGGGTCTGAATGTGAGTAGTGTGGAGGGAGGCCCTGCAGGGCTCCGAGGGCTTGGAAGCAGCTGTGGGACGTTGTATCCCAGGGCCATGTCCCAGTTTTCTCCATGGGAATGTCCATTTTGCAGCCGGGGTGTAGTTTTTAAGACTTTTAGTTGAAGTCTGGGTGCTTTATGCTTTTTTCCTTCCCCCCCCCCTTTTTTTTTCCTCTCCTTCGTTGCATATTTTTGCAACATCTCTGGGGCTGCTCCTAAAAGTCAGTGGGGCTTCCTAGGAAATGCTGCTCTAGTTCCTGTGGCAGACTGTGGTGTATAAAACTGAGGGGGTTGCATGCCAAGAGGGGTTTCTGTTTGGCAGCTCTGGAACCGACAGGTGTGTTGTTTGCATCTGTACCTCCTGTGTTGCTTTGGCAGATGGGCTGTAATGTCAGAAGAGCCATTTGATAACAGAGAGGGTCATGCATTGATCACAGCAGTGTGATCTGGCCATTTGCCCTTCTTCAGTCTTTTCTTAGTGAAAATAAAGCCCAGTTTTAGTGAAAGCTTCAGTGGGCCTTCTGGCTGTGGTGGTTGGTTGGTTAACAGCTTGTAAGCACTGGTGGTTGCAAGAGTGGAGTCGTCACGTGCAGCCTGTTTTAATGCCGAGTTTTACTCAGATTTAGTTTCTGTTTGTCATGTGTGGTGTGTCACATGGTGGAGGCAACTCCTGTAGGTGCTGAGTAACCACCAGGTACAAACATGTCTGGTGGAACTGTGTGGGGTTGGTCTGCTGGTTTCTGGCAGCTGGTGAAGAACGAGATTCACCGAAGGGCTCAAACTTTGACAAGGGAATTCTTTGGGGTGTGAGTTGCCTTTTGTGGTGTGCAACTGCTGCCCTCGTTGCTGTGGGACTTCTGAAGGCCACGGCAGCCCCGACACACAACTCACCGGTGAGCTGATGCTTTAGAAGTGCTGCAGCTTAACTGAGTGTGTGGTGCAGTGTGAGGTACCAGAGAGCAAATGAGGTGCTGTTGGGTGGTGGCACCAGCAGTGTCATCCTGCCTCCCTGAGATCCCTGGGCCTCTTCGTCCTGATTCATTCCGGTCTCCGGAGCCACGTGTGAAACTTTGATGCCTTTATTCCCCATCCTCAGTCACCTTCCTGTGTCTACCAGAACCACAAATAAAACCCTGTGTTTGGGTGCAGTGCTGACAGAGATGAAAGGCTTTCATCCTAAACAAGTCAATTTATCCTGGGAGTCCTGGCTTTACTAATAGCAATGACCACAGAATGAATTGTGGCTTTTCATCCCTTGTTCTTCTGTCCTGTTTTAAGAGCACAAACATCAAACCATGTGTGGGAGATGTTTCTTCTGCTTCTTGCACAAATCAGCTTTGTAATGTAACTTGGATGCTTCAAAGTCGGGGAGCCTTTTAAGTTTAGGGCTGTGGTGGTTCAGTGGGTGATCTGTAGCTCTGATTTCTGTCCAAGGCAGCGTTGCTGTCCTTCAGCTTTCTTCTCATAATGGAGTTAATGGAGCAGTGTGTGGCAGGACAAGGAACCGGTGTAACTGTGTGTTTTTATGGAGGTGTTAAATGTTAACTTTGCTGCCGTTGATTGAAGATTTACCCCCTTGGATCCCTTTTAGTTCCCAGAAATAACTGTCTGGGCAGAGCTGGAGGCTCTGGAGCCAAGCACATGTGGAACACTCCCACCATGGAGTGGTGGCAGCTGCTCAGTGCCCTCCCTCTCCTGACTGTTCCAAGGCAGGGATGGGATTGGAAGCGAAGACCAAGAGGTTTCTTTGTTAATGAACAGGGTGATTTTGTGTCTCCCACAGGTGGCTTTGCAATAGTGTTTCTGGTGAGGACGAGCAATGGGGTGAAGTGTGCCCTGAAGAGGATGTATGTCAATAACGAGTACGACCTGCAGGTCTGCAAGAGGGAAATCCAGATCATGGTGAGTCACTGGGCTGTGCTGGGACACCACACTGCAGTGCTGGGAGAGCCTGGTCACCTTCTACCTCTGATCTCTGTAGCATCGGGTCACAAACTGCATTTTCTTAGCAAAACTGACTTCTTAGCAAAACCTGACTCCTGGAGTTATGTGACTAGGAAAGTCTAGTAGTGAATTATTTCAAATGTTCCAGTGGACAAGCAAAACCTGGTAGCTAAAAAACCCAGGGAGTTTCAGGAAAATGGGGGGAGAAAAAAAGCTCCTGTGTCAACAGGCTTAATGGGAAGAGTTGAAGAGGCAAGCATGGCTGGGGGTGCTGGAATTCAGTCTGACAGTCTTCAGTTGAGAGCTAAAGTCTTCAACCTGTTAGACCTCATCAGAAAAGGCTGATGGTTCTGATGTAGCTGTGTCTGAACTGCAATCAGTGCAGGAATGGCAGACCCCCATCCTGAGATAAATCTATATCACAGCAGCTTCTCCTCCTTTGGGGCAGGATCAAGGTTATCTTGGCATCGATGGGGTTGGGAGATTTAAACAGTGTTTGTGGGGTGGTTGCTGTCAGGGCTTTTGAAATGGGAAAGTATCTGTAATGAGCTCTGGGATATTTCTCTAGATTATATGTATACAGGACTTATATGATAGGGTAGCTGTTTTAAACTTTGCATCTCTGAACAAAGACAAAATGGAGATGATCCAAATAGATTTGCAGCCTGGTAAACATGAGAAGTGCCACTTCTGAAGTTGTATCCAAAGATATCGATGAACATTTAGAGCAGGTGCAGGTGGGGAAGGAAATATAAAATATATAAAATCCTCATTCTGTGAATTTACCACATAAGGTACAGGTTTGGGGTAGATGATCAGATCAGAAACTCTTACCTGTGGCAATTCTGGGTGTGATTTTTGAAGTAGCTTTAATGAGGTTTATACCCTTAAAGTGAAGTGCTGGTGTTCGTGATAGCACAATGAAGCTTTGGGCATGGTTTGTCATCCCCATACCTCCGTGGGAAAAGTTGAGATCAGATCTCACATCAAAGGTTTTAGCTGTGCTCACAGACCTTGTGAGCACCTTGTGAGCACCTTGTGAGCACCTTGGGTTTTACTTGCTGGTGCTTTCTGTTGTCTCCGTGTCTTTGGTGCCTTTGGAATGTGTGGTGGCTCGCCTGGAAGGTGAGGGTGAGGAGGACCCTTCTTACCCAGCAGGTCCTCTTGCTCCTGGACTGGATCCTAGGCACTCATCTTTGTCCTAAAGGGAAACAATTCCTTCTTTCCCGGCTTTTCTGCAATAAAGGAATTATTTTAAACTTCGGTTTTTGCAGCCCTACAGTGTCAGAGCAGGATGTGTCCAGCAGAACCTTGATTTCCTTTATTGGTGAAGCTGAGCATCAGACTGGCCTGTGTGTGAAGCTGGAATCCCAAAGAAATGACTTCTCCCTGCAGGTTTAGCATGTTGTCCCCATGGCAGGGGGGTGGAACTGGATGATGTTTAAGGTCCCTTCCAACCCAAACCAGGCTGTGATTCTATGAAAAGTCATTGATACGAGAACCTGTGCTTTAACCCATCGGGTTACTTAAAATAAGGCACTTTGAAAAGCAAGGTTAAGATTTATTTTGTTGGTTTAGTGGATTTTTATAGTGAAGATTCGGGATATTTTTTGTCAGATGAGACAAGTAAGTACAACATGTCCTGCATGGCCACCATCACCATCTGCCCTGTGCAGAGGAGGAGCTCTGGGGGCTTAGCCTGGGAATGTGCCAAAATCTGGACCAGTCCTGAACAGGTTAATGCAGCAGGCTGGCTGTTTCTCTCCTGTTTGTCTCAAATCTTTCTAGAAGGAAAACAGGTAGAGACAGAGCTCGGGTTTGTTCAGGCTCTGCGTTGTGATTAACCCAGAGTGACAGGAGCCTGTGCAGCGTGGAGGAACCAGAGCAGGAGGTTGCTGCCCTGCATGGCTGGCTCATGGCTGGAATTTCTATGCCTTGCAGCGGGACCTGTCTGGCCACAAGAACATCGTCGGGTACATCGACTCCAGCATCAACTCCGTGAGCAGCGGGGACGTGTGGGAGGTGCTGATCCTCATGGACTTCTGTCGGGGTGAGTGTGGGCTTGGCGTGTTGGCCATGGGTGGGCTGCTCCTTCAGTGCCTGCAGGGAACTTGCACAGCATCTTCCTTTAAAAAAAAAAGCTGTTCCTAGGCCTGGCCCTTTCTTGGCTGCCAGGAAGCTGTTCTGAACAAAGCAAAGCCAGAACTGGGGGTGGAGAAGTGGACTGACATGTGAGGCTGTGGGGATTCTACTCGTGGGATTGGTACCACCTTTACTCCTGCCCAGGGTAGGCTTGGATCCTTTCCATTGTGAAGGAGAACCCTAAAGTACCTGTTGCTGTTGTCTGTAGGCTGGTCCACACAAGAAGTGGCTCTTCTAAAGCTCCCAGACTGTGGAATGAAATTTTTCTTCTCTTTATGTTGCATTGCAAGCTTTGTTCCATTTCAGCCTGACTGAGGGTTGTTCTGGAAGAAGTGTGACATGGATAATGTGAAGCCAAAAAGCATTCCTCTTACCTCTGACCTTTTTGCTTGGCTGTCTGTAGCCAGACAGGCTCTTCCAGCCGTCCCAAAGCTTTGATCTTCGTGGCTGGGATGTGGTGCTTGGAACATGACGCGTGTGCTGGGCTCAGGTGCCTCTCTCAGGAAGAGTGTTTAGCAAAAATAATGTTTTGGCCAGGTGACCTCAGAAGTCTGTGGCTGGTTTGGATGGTGGCAGTCAATGCAAATAAGTATTTTTGGGCCTGTCTGGCTTTTGACTGAAGCTGAGTGCATTGCAGCAAGGGCATCTAGATGTTAAAATGCCTTTAAACATGAGCAGTGCAGGTTTCTGTTCTGCCATGTCCTCTTTGCTGCTTTGGGTCATGCAGGAATCTTGAGTGCCTTGCACTGGGTTTGTTTGGTGCTGAAAGGAAGACCCTGCTGTGTAGTTTGGCTGAAGGAATCATTCAGTAAGCTCTTTGTAAGCTCAAACCTAACTCTCCCAAGGAATAGTGTGGTCAGTGGGCCTGGCAGTGCCAGGGGATCCCTGCCCAGCTCCATGTGCAGAGCCCACCGTGGGGGGAACTGCAAACTGAGCGACTCACGGGCACTTCCTCCAGCTGCATTGGCCAAGGCTGGGGCTGATAAGTAAAATCCATCTTTCTAAGGAGTTTCCTTCCATCTGAAAGGAGGAGAGCTGCAAGATGGCATTTCTGACGTGGCTTGCTCTTGCCAGATGCTCTGCTGAGCACAGGCCTGCCTCTGTCTGCAGCACTCAGACTGGAATGGTTGTTACACGTGGATTTTCCTTTTGTGGCAAACGGTTTCCAAACCAAACCAGTGTCTTTGTGTGCAGAACCACACTCACTTTGAGTGTAAAATGTTCACAGCTGTACTATTTATTAAACTGAGTTTTTCTTTCCTACCATGTAAGTTTTCCGACACTTGTGATGTGGAGGGATACAGTTCTGCTTGGCCAAAGCCTCAGAAGGGAGTTTGTCTATATGGGGCATTTTGAGGGGGAAAGAACCTCTGGATTGTTTTGGAAAGGCCTTGACAGCAACAAAACCTCAAAGCTGAGGCCAATTCAGGACTCATTCATGAAAACTTGGTTTTGTTTGTCTGGAGTTTCCCTTGTTACAGATGGATTTTTAATTTCTTTGCCAGTTGACAACTTCAGCCAAGCCACTGAGTGTGTGGGTTTTCTGAGTGTCTCCCTCCCTCCCTCCTCTTGCTTACATGTGGCAAGCTAATCTGTGGACTGTGGGTGCCCCAGATTCAACCTTTTATTCCTCTAGTTGGACAAAATAAGTCTTACTCGGAAGAAAAAGAGAAAATTATGTGGCTTAGTCAGTATAACTTGAGTGCTGACACAGCCAGGGGAGGGTGGGCTGTGGGAGCTGGTGTGATGCTCTGGAAGCTCTGCCTGGAGCCCAGGTGAGCTGTAACACCTGCCCAGGTGAGCTGTAACACCTGCCCACGTTATGCAAACCCTGGGATTTAGGGGAGGAGATGAGAACAAAACAAGCTGAGTAAGCAGACTGCAAAAAGCCACTGGGGAAGGTTTGTTATGAGCTTAATTCGAACTCTGAGCTCCTCATGTGCCACCTGCAGAGCCCCAGTGTGGGGGAGCAGAGCAGGACAAGGGTGTCTGGGGCACTGGGGCTCACCCCGTGTGCCTGTTTGTCCCAGCTCACCCCGTGTGCTGTTTGTCTGATAGGAGGGCAGGTGGTGAACCTGATGAACCAGCGCCTGCAGACCGGCTTCTCCGAGAGCGAGGTCCTGCAGATCTTCTGTGACACCTGCGAGGCCGTGGCCAGGCTGCACCAGTGCAAGACCCCCATCATCCACAGGGACCTGAAGGTGAGCTCTGCACTCCAGGGACCAGCAGGGAGTGTCGGAATAACCCAGGATGTGGGGGCACTTTGGGATATAAGGAAGATGTTAAGCCCTTAGAGAGTGTCCAAAGGAGGCAACGAGGATGGGGAAGGGCCTTGATTTGAAGCCCTGTGAGGACACTGAGGGCACTTGGTGTGTTCAACTGGAGAAGAGGGGACTGAGGGGAGACCTCACTGCAGTTCCAACTCCCTGAGGAGGGGCAGAGGAGGGGCAGGGACTGAGCTCTGCTCTGGGGGGACCAGGGACAGCACCCAGGGAATGGCTGGAGCTGTGCCAGGGCAGGGTCAGGTTGGATCTCAGGGAAAGGTTCTTCCCCCAGAGGCTGGTTGGGCACTGACCAGGCTCCCCAGGGCAGTGGGCACAGCCCCAAGGCTGCCAGAGCTCCAGGAGGGTTTGGATGATCCTCTGGGGCACAGGGGGTGACTCTTGGGGCTGGGCCTGTGCAGGGCTGAGGGTTGGACTGGATGATCCTTGTGGGTCCCTTCCAACTCAGCACATTCTGTGATTCTGTGATCCTCACTGTCTGCCTGCTGCCTACGCCAGTACCAGTGCTGTGCTTCCCTCCTTAGTAATGAGGAAAAGTGGGCATGAATACACCTCTCTATTGGAAGATAAAAAAAGAAATGAGCCTCTCATTGCTGCTCACCATATGTTTACCATCTATAGATCTCTTTAAACACAAATGTTTGTGAATAATTCTGGTTTGCACACGTGCCAGAGTGTACTTGATGAATTATTCACAGTGACTTTCTACCCCCTGAAACGCCCTGGATGATTTAAGGTTGTTCACAAAAAGTATGCTATGAGGTTGTTACCTGGACCCACATTAAAAGGAGGTGTTGGCCTTGGGGCAGGAGTTGTTAGGAGCTTTTGGAACTGGCCTCTAGAGCTCTGACCATGAAAGTGTGTTGTAAAACTGTGCATGCTTAGCTGGGAACAGGGCTGGGCCTGCAAGGAGAGCTTGGGAAAAATCCCATGCCTGTAATCAAGCAAACAAAAAGATGTTCCCTTTCCTCTCAACGAGCTTGTAAAATGCCGGAATAAAATATTCAGCCAAGAAGGAAGGAGGCTGCTGAGCAGATTTGAAATTCAGATGTGCTTTGTGGGGCAGGTTCTATTTTCAGAGCCCTCACAGATGTTTGTTTGTGCCGCACTGTTTTGTGGGAGCCAAAGATGCCCCGCGTGCCAGGGAGAGCCAGGTGGGGCAGGGGCAGGAATCCTCGGGGTCTGGGGTGGGTTGGCACGTTTGAAGTGACGGGGACCCCACTGCTCAGTCGGTTTGGACAGAGAAATAACTCCTGTGTGTGTTTTTCCAGAGGGAAACAGGTGGTCTCCTATCAGTTTGAGGCCTGGGTTTAGAACTGGTAAAGTCTGTGGGCATCTTGCAGAAGTTTGTGTAGGCCAGGAAAACTGGGATGAGAGGATGAGGAACCTCATCCTCTGAGGAACAGGAACCTCTCCAGCTGACATCAACCCCTGCCGTTACCTTTCTAGTGAATCCCTGGGGTTTTTCACAAAGAACAAACTCACTGTGTGGCCTGGGAATGAATCTGGGACATCTGTGCTGGGTTAGTGAGTTGAGTGTTACTTTCTGCCCTGAGTTGCAGTTGAAATGGGCTGTTGGGGTCTGATAGCCAGCTCCCACTGCCTAGATCGGGGAGGTTTTGCGAGGCCTGGCTCTTGGTAAGCTGTGCCCAGAGTCAGAGTTGGCTCTTCTCTGCTTGGAATCATTTTCTGGTTGAATAGTGTATTATTTCTGTCGTGGGGACCTCTGGGGATCTAGGCACGAATGCAGAATTAATGATTTATATATATTTTGACTTTATTTGAGTTAAAACTGTCAAGGGGGAGTTGCAAAGCCAAGAGAGACTAAGGGCCAAAGAAGATCTGTACAGGCTCTGAGTGTAAGGAGGGTGTCCATCCTTAGGTGTTTTCTTGGGGTGAACATAACCCTGCTGAAGAGGGGGCAGATGTTGATTTTGGAGGCTGCTGCCTGGGGGTTGGAGGCCTTTTGTTGCCTTGCAGCTCTTTGATGTGTCTCTGGTGCTGGAGGTTCCTGCCAGCAGCAGGGATCCTGTGAATGAGCTCTCAGCCCTTTCAGACAAGCGCAGCTGGAGGAGTCTCAGTGGCCTGTGGCTCTGGTTTTGAATTAACCCAACAGCCTTTGCCTGAAGCAGAACCACCTCCTGTTGGCACAGTCTCCCTGGTGGGAAGTGACCGAGGGACAACAGCACCTTTCCCCAGAGTTTCTGTAGGCAAAAGGGGCCATCTCACTGCGAGTGAGGGCCACGAGAGGATCCCCTGTCACCCCTGTGTGTTAAGGTTTTCCTGCCTGGTCTGAGTAACTCAGGTGCTGTGCCAGCTGCCAGTTCAGGCTGGGATGTTTCATTTCTTCTGCTTTGGTTGCCACAAAACCAGGTGTATATTGATGCAGCTTTTTCCCTAAAATGCAGAAGCCTCTTGTGTGCTGCTGGTGCCCCAGTCCGGACCCCTCTGAGGAGGATTCACTGGCAGTATAATCTTTACTGCTTCTTGCAGGGACTTTCCTCACCCTTAGGGTTCATGGGCCGCTGCTGCTGCAGGCCAGTCCTAAAAGGTTTATTTTTGTTCTCCTTTCTGGGGTAAGATCAATTCCTGTATCTTTAGTTTAGGCCTTCTGACAGTGCAGAACAAATGGCCAAACCTTGTGGCAATCTGTTATATCACCCTGGCTGGGAAGTCTCTGCTGCTGTGTTGGAATCTCGGTAAGAAGCTAGACCTGTCAGACCCCAGAGGAGCAGGGTTTAGTGAGGTGGAGGAAGGGCAAAATCTGCCTAGGGCTGATGATCCTGATTTACACAACTACCCCGTACCTGGGGCAGTTGTTTGCGTGGCTTGTTTTATATTTAACCTCGTCTTTCCAGTCTCACATCTCATAACTCCTGTTGTTCAGAGCACCAACTTGGAACCAGCTTGGATTTCTGCAGGGAGAGGTCTCCCATTTCTACCTGTGGTGCTTCTGGTGGTCTGAACCCCCCAGTTCCAGGAGCAGGTGACTGGATGGCAGATGAGCAGATGATTTCCCTTGTAGCAGCTACACAGCAGGATGCACCAAAAACTGTGTCAGGCAGCCCAGAGGATGCTGTTGATGCAAACCTCTTTCTCCTTTCCTTCCCCTACTTTCTGCAATGCCCAGGGGGTTGTGCTCTCAGGATAAGGCTTTAGTTTCACCTGCTTTCCTCTTAGCCCTTGTGTGGTGTGATCAGACAGTCCCACTGTGCTGCTGTCACCTCTCTGCCTTCCATCACTCTTTGGAATGCCAAGTCTTGCCCTGATGCCACCAACAAGCCTGGGATTTGTTTGGCTGGATCTGTTGAGTGTGATATGTAGAATTGTTCAGTCCTGTAGTGGTAAAACCCTCCTGTTGGCCATGTTTGGAGTGTTCCTGTGCCAAAATCAGTCAGTGCTCTGAGGTGCCACGTGGCTTTTGCTCCGTGCCAGGAAATGCTCCATGAGCTGTCAGAGGGGAACAGTGAGCGGTGCCAGGGGAGAAAGGGCAGTTGAAACATCTCTGAAGAGATCTGAAGGTGCTGGAAAGCAGTCAGGAAGTGTGCCCTGGTCATGCATCCCTCCCAAATCACCACCTGAGCTTAGGAATACTCGCCTTAAAGCCCTCGCTCTCAGGAGAGGGTAATGGGTGTTAAATTTACTACTTAAAGCCCCAGTCCTTATCCTTTCCCAGCATGTCTGTGCAGGGGGTTTTATACTTTAGTTCTGTTTTAGCAAAGAAGCATTTAGTTTGGAAAGACTGAAGCTACGCTCTGTAACCAACAAAACTTAAAGCAACTCATTGTTTCCCTTAAAGGTTTTTGTTTGGGGTCTAAGTCTGACTTTGTGTCGAAGGTTGCAGCCAGAGTTGTAAATGCTCAGCAGTGCTGGGAGCTGGAGTGCAGCTTTTTGGGAGTTTGACCAGAAGAAGACACCTCCATACTCCTTTAAAGACACTTTTCTCTGGCCTGGCAGGCAGTAGCAGTGATTCATGAGCTTTGTTTTGCTGTATTTATTTTTTCCTTTTGCTGGCAGTTACTGACCAAACCTGGTTGCTGGATAGTCCAGTGCTGACGTTTAACAAACCTTGCAGGATGTTTCAGTGAAAAATCACCTCAGATTTCTCAACCAGATAAAGAGGGAGGACTCTTCTGGCAATGCTTGAGGAGTATTTGCAGCGAAGAGGGAATAACAGTCAGTGTGGATGTGCTGGGGAGAACATCTGTGTGCAGTGCTTTATTCAAAGCAGATGGATGGCAGGGGGAGAAGGGGGGTGTTTAACCCTTGGTTCCAAGCCAGCCTTCTCCCCCTCAGCTGCTCTAATTTGGCTGTGTTTTCTGATGCTTAAAATGCTGACTCCTCCTTTTTCTTTCCTTCTTGTAAGGCTCATCCTTGATGGGGAGCTCCACTTCCAAAGGGTTTTGTTAGCAAACGCTTATGTGGGGTTTTTTCTGAACTGTGTGAGCAGTGTGTCTTATCTCGCTGTTGTATCTGAGCATTTGACACTGATTGAAGATAAAGACATGAAAAATTGTGTGTTCCCTCGAGAGAACATGCTGTTAATGCCTCTGTACAGATGAGGAGTGGGAACACAGGGCTGCTCTGCCAAAGCAGAGATCTGAACCCAGGGTTTTACACGTTTTAAGTCTGTGTTGAAACATTCAGGCAGTTTGCTAGGTTTTTGTTAATGCATGATTAAGTGTGAGTATTGAGGGAAAGGCAGTGTTTCTGCTGATTTTATTTATTTTTTCAACTGTCCCTGGTGTTTGTTTCAGTAGTTGTTTCAGTTGCCTGATATAATATTTGAAGGGAAAGGGATCATCTCAGCAGCCTGGAGGAACCTTGGCTGTTCCAGCCCCTGTTCAGGGACTGTGGGGTACCCAACACCTTCTGAGAAGGGGCACCTAAAGTGTGAGCATTTTGGAACGAGACCCTCAGGGACAGGGGGAGTGCAGGCAACGGCCTAGAGATGTGTTTGAATTTCATACAGTACAGAAGTGTGTGTGCTGTGATGTGTTTGCCTCTTCTCTGTCCCGTGGACAGCCCTTTGCACAGCTGGGGACAGTTGGATTTGCTGTTCCCCGTTCAGATGCCAGAGCAGGGGCACAGCAGCACAAGGACACTGAGCACCAGAGATGCCAGGCCACTGTTCTTGTCCTGGTAGTCCTGGCAGAGGCAGAAGTGTGCTTGCAGGAGGAGAAGGGGGGGGGTGGCAGGATGGAAGGCAGTGTTACAACTGTGCTTCCATCATTTGACTTCTATTTTAGGGGCTGTGACAGAGGCTCGATGCCTGTTTGCTTTGCTGTCGTGTTACGCCTTCAGATGTGTCTGAGATGTCTTCAGGCACTGAAAACCTTGGCTTGTGGAAAAAAAACCCGGAATATTTTTTGTGTCTGAGTGACTCTGTGTCTGTCTGTGACGCTTGTAGGTTGAAAACATCCTGCTGCACGACCGTGGCCACTATGTCCTGTGTGACTTCGGGAGTGCCACCAACAAATTCCAGAACCCCCAGACGGAGGGGGTGAACGCGGTCGAGGAGGAGATCAAAAAGTAAGTGTGCTTTGCCTTTTCAGCTCGGGCCTAGTTTGTGTTTGAAGGATAATTTTGTCTTGTGCTGGGATTAATTCTGCTCAGGCCTGCTGCAGCAGCTTGGCCGTGCTGCATGGCAGTGTGTGCTGCAGGTAAATGAGTGCCCGGGGGAAGGTGGAACAGTAAATTGAGTTTGATGTAATTGCTTTGGAGCTGAAGGACTGAGCGTGTAATGCAGAGGAGCTGCCCCACCTTGCAGGCAGTGACCTGTTCTGTTCTGTGTGGGGTCACTCTGTCTCTGTCCTTCATCTCTCTTGGTTCCTTTGAGCTGCCAGGCAGGGATGACACAATCCCTGTCCTTCCTCACAAACCCGTGCAGTGACTCAGGGCCCCATCTCGGCTCTGCATGGGAAGTGTCAAGCCCTGGAAGGGGTTTAATCCAGCTCCTTCTCCTGTCCCAGCCGCAGCCAGCTGTCCTGGCAGCATCTGGTGCTCCTGGGTGCTTCTGCAAAGGGGGCTTCCCTTGCAGTTCAGCAGGACCTGGATTAGGGATGCAGCACACTCCTGGTCCTTGGTCTTGCTTTAGTTTTAACAACATCACTGCTGCCAACTTGCCACCTCTGTCAGTACAACATCCTGGCTGGTTAGAGATGTGTGCAGAGCCTCCTTTTTGTTAGAATGCAGCTACACCTGCTTGGATTTCCTAGATTTGTTTGTTTGGAGTCATCAGAGCTCTCCTAATCCAGTGTTGCAGTCCCTTTGGAATGCCCTGTTTGTACCCTTAAGCCTACAAAACCTCTGCCTTTAGTGATGCTTTCCTGTGATCAAGGTAAGCAGCAGGCAAAGTGCCACAGCAGAAATCACAGACTTGCTGATAGGAAATCTCATCAGGAGAGTCTCTTAAACTCTGGTGCAGTTTCCAGCTGTACTGTTTGTGGGGATCTGATCAAATGAGGCAGATTCCAGCTCTGGTTTGAGGTACACAGTGGCCCCTCCCTTGCTTACAGTGGCTCTGAGCAGGAGTCCTGGTGTGAAATCTGTTTTTTAGGAGCCACATATCCAGTTACAATCTGTGATACAGTTGGCCACAGCCCTGCAGTGAGGACACTGCAGAGGACAGTTGATTACTGACCTTGTTAATACTTTGCATCCTTGAATATTTCTGTTGTAGTTCTTAAAATGACTGTGCATTTTTGTGAGTGAATTCCTTGTTTTAGAATGGATTGTGGTTACTGTTTTGGCTTTCCAGGGCAGTTTGCAGGGGTGTTTTACTGTTAGAGGTAGAGGTAGTGTTTGAGGTATGTAGCACATGATGCTGTTAAAGATTTTTTTAAATAGATATCTTTAGTATCTTTTTCCCTAGAATGAATAGGGAAAGAGAGAATTTGGATGTATTTGGAACTGTGACACAGTGAAAATGCCTCTGATACCCCTTTTGAGCTCCCTGATGGATGTTTCTCTGCAGGTACACTACGTTATCCTACAGAGCACCAGAGATGGTCAACCTGTACAGTGGCAAACTCATCACCACAAAAGCAGACATATGGGTACGTATGGAAACCACTGACACCCCCAGCCAGGCTGCAGCTGCTTCACTGCCATGAGGGCACGGAAACTGGGCTAACCTGCTTTCCTGAAGAGCCTGGGCATTTCTGAATGAAGAGTTCCTCTGCTGATGTGTCTGAGTTCCTGCTGAGCAGGGGGGCTGCTGGATGAGATGTGTGTGCTCCTCTCGTGTGGTTTGAATTTATGTATGAAGCTCCAGGATTGAACAGGGCAAACCTGATTTCGTATCTGAAGAGTTAAAGCAGAAAATTTGGAATATTTTAGTTTCTCGTGCCTGGGTTGGGGTGTAGGCATGTGAGATAGAGGTTACTGTTCAGAACTGAATAGAAACCCGAGCAAATGGACCTGCTCCCTGCAGCAGGAGTGGGTGATCCTGTGTAACACAGGGCTGAGTTGGCAAACTGGCCAAAGGCCAAACTCCTGCACTGCTATTCCTGCTGATCAGGGCAATCCTGCCGTGCTCTTCATGGCGAGAGCAGAATCCAGCTGGAGTGGAATCCATTCCTGGCTAACCTGATCCAGGGTGGAAGGCTTCCCTTCGGGTGGGACAGTGGTGGAAAAGAGTCTGTGCTGTTTGGAGCGCAGAGGCAGTTCAGCAGATGTGTCTGGAAGTGTTTAAAGTGGTAACTGGGAGCGTGTTTGTGTGGTTTCTGGAGCCCTGAGCTAGGAAGTAACACAGCAGAAGCAGAAAAAGGGTTTTGATGCACGATAGCTGTGCATGTACAAGAGGGAAAATTGCTGGTGTGACACCTGCTGGGAAGAGTCCCCTGCTCTCAGGGAGCTCAGCTGGAGTTGGGAGCAGCAGCTCCTGTGGGAGCACATTTCAGCAGGAATCTGTGGGATCAGGCACAGCACTGGGTGGGAGTGGAGAGGGAAGGTCCAGCTGTGAAAGGACAGTCTGGGCCTCAGAGGCAGCCTGAGGAGAGCCAGGATTTGCACTCCTTCCTCTGATAATGGGAAAGGTGGAGATCCAGGGGCTCTGCTCTTCCTGGCATGGCAGGAATTCTGTTCCTGTGACCCTTGGAGTGTCCAGACCAGTGTGTGTGTTGGTGGGCATAGGGAGCCTCAGCTTCCAGTCCTGTTCCAGTGCTTGTCCTGCTGCAAACCTCCCTTCCCTTCAAACCTGCTGAGGTGATTGTAAACCAGAGAGCAGTTGAATGGAGAAACCCTGTGACAGAGGAGATGAGCTGATGATGAGTAGTTTAGGATTAGGAAATGTTTCCTGTTCTCCCCTCTGAGGTGGTGGGAGTGTTTCATAATTAGCCCTTTGTGCAGAAATTGTGTTTTCTTTTGCAATAGGTGGTGGTTCTTGCTGCCAAAAGCAGCACGGCAGTGGAGGGAAGGGTGGTACAGCCTGGCAGGCTGCAGAATGAGCTGTATTTCCCTGGCATTTATTTAGAACAGCTGAAAGGTTGTTTGAACTTAAGCTTGGAAACAGTTTGGGCTTCTCTTTGTCAGAATAAATGTATTAATGATGATGGTTGCCATTTATTTGTGCTGTTCCTTTGCTTTTTCCTCTGTGTGTGGCAGAAAGAGGCTTTGCCTGCTCAGTGACATGAAGGGCTGTGCTCTGCGGAGCCGTGTGGGGCTGATGATACACAGTCCCCCAGAGCAGTGTCTCCCTAACAGGGGAGAGCTGAGCTCTCCATGGGTGTGTCCTGCCCTGTACCCGTGTTCCAGGTCCATCCCAGGGGTGCTGGGTGCAGGCCTGACATCACACAGGACTTGGATACCCAGACCGGAGCCCCCTCCCTGTCTGTGCCGTGGTGTTTGAGCTGTGCTTGGCTGTTTGCTCAGTCCCTGCTCTGTTCTCTCTCCCCAGGCCCTTGGCTGTTTGCTGTACAAGCTGTGCTACTTCACCCTGCCCTTTGGGGAGAGCCAGGTGGCCATTTGTGACGGCACCTTCACCATCCCGGACAACTCGCGGCACTCGCAGGACATGCACTGCCTCATCCGTGAGTGTCTGACAGGGACAGGCAGCTCCCACGGGGCCAAAACCCAGCACAGGTGTTCTGTTCTCATGTTCCCTGCTCCCACAGGAAAACCAGCAGTTCTCCTCTCCTTTTAGGAGACTTGCTTGCCCAGGGGTTGGTTAAAGTGATCTTTTAGAAGCTTAGGAGATCACTCTTGGAGGGCCAGCTGTGACAAAGGGGTTTCTGTTTGGCCAGGCTGGGGTGAGCTCTGGGGAAGGGCAGGAACACAGACAACCGTTTGGTTTGAGTCCTACAGGAACTTGCACAATAAGCCTATTTATGCAGAAACGTATTTCTCCAGTAATAAATCTGTTTGGATAAGGAACTGAAAAGAACCACAGTGACTTAGACTAGTGATAAGAATTCATCTTCTGTGAACTGGGAAGCAGAACTGAAATGATTTATAAATAACCCACTGACTAGAGTGAATGTGTAATTAAGTGTACAATGCACTACTCTTGGCAAAGCTGGGGCAGCTCTCTTGTTTCCAGCACAGCATTTGATTTTTTCTCTTCCTAGCCACAGTCTTGACTCACGCAGAGTTGGATGTGTTTGCAGAGCAGCCTGCTATTTTCTTTGCTCATGTGGGGTATCTGTGCAGTGGTGTCTGTGGCTGCCTTGTCCTCCTGCCCCCCTGACACACCGGGGCTGGATCAAGCTCTTCTCCCGTGGGTTTACTGGGAAGTACAAAGTCAAACCCAGTTGCTATTCCCTGAGCAGGCAGCATTTCCCCTCCTTGCCCTGGAGGCAGATTGGTCATAGCTGTGTTGGAAAACGTGTCCTGGTCCATCCTGGCTGTCTGTCCTGCCCCGTTCCCAGCTGAGCCCACAAGCAGCTCAGCCCTGCTGAGCCCTGACCTGACCAGGTGCTCTGAAGGAGGCAGAGCACCCTGTTAGCCCTGCTTGTACCAAATGTACAATCATGGAGTGGTTTGGGTTGGAAGGGACCTTAAAACCATCCAGTCCCACCCCCTGCCACGGGCAGGGACACCTTCCACTGTCCCAGGTTGGTCCAAGCCCTGTCCAGCCTGGCCTTGGACACTCCCAGGGATGGGGCAGCCACAGCTCCTCTGGGATCCTGTGCCAGGGCCTCCCCACCCCAATCCTGAGAAATTCCTTCATTCTGTGCAGTCTGAGGAGCTGCCACAGCTGGCTCATTTGCATCTGTCTGCTCTGTTTCTGATGTCACATCTCTGCCTCTTCCAGGCTATATGCTTGAGCCAGACCCTGATAAGAGACCTGACATTTATCAGGTCTCCTACTTTGCATTCAAACTGGCAAAGAAGGAGTGCCCAGTGCAGAACGTCCAGGTGAGCAGAGGGGGGGACTGAGGGAGGCCTCTGTGGGAGGAGACTGGGGAGCAGCTGCTCAGTGCTGAACATTTTGCTGTGTTCTGTAGGTTGTTCCCCAGTTCTGTAATTAGGAGAGTAGGTTTTTTTGTGTTTGTAATTATCAGTGCTGTTTGATTTAGATTTTGGGAGGATGAGGGCAGGAATCAGGGTTTTTCATATGTTACTTATTCCTGTTTGTCCCTGATTTACCTCCTCACCCAGTCACCAAGTGTGAGGCCAACCAAGAGATCTTGTGCATGTGAACATGGAAAATTAGGCCATGCTTGGGAAACCAATTTGATTTCCAGGCACACTCGTCACAGCGTGTGTAGTTTGGGTGCAGCTGGGTTTAAACACAGCAGTTTGGGGTCTGTTGGCTGGCTGGGACTTGTATTTCAGTTGCATCAGTCCTTGCACAGCCATCTGCCCCTTAGAGGGGGCAGATGTGTTCTTAGAGGCTTAACTGAAAAATAGAGTTGACAGTTATTTTCTTACGGTGTTGTGGACACCTGTGACAGACATTTTATTTTGTTGTTTCCAGGTAAATAGAAACCTGCTTTTATCTCCCCATGTTCAGGTGGTTATTTATGGTCTTTATGAATAAGAGATGGTTTTGGTACTATTATGCCTGTGTTTTATAGCATTATTAATAAATATTGTTGCTGTTGTCCCCCAGGTTTTCTTTTAAAAATGCCCAGGTTGTGCTATGAACCTTTGTGTTCGTGTTCCCTGTGTAGTAAATGGTCAAAAAGATGAGCCTTTTCTTTCCCCCCTTGTAAAGACTCTCCCAATCTACTGTCTTCCCATGACATGAACTTTGAGGAGTTTGTCGTGTGTCCAGCATGAGGAAAAATTGCTTTGGGGATCCCCCAATCTCCCTGTTTTATTATGATGCTTTTGCAAATTATTTCTGACTCTGTTTTCTGCCCTCACAATACCAAATTGGGTGTTTTTGGGATCTGCAGAACTCTCCAATCCCTGCTAAACTCCCAGACCCGGTTAAAGCAAGTGAAGCTGCTGCAAAGAAGAGTCAGCCCAAGGCCAGGTACCCCCTGCTTTGTGCTCCCCTCTGTGTTGTGCCTGTCGTGTCTCTCTGTTGATCAGCAGGGGTGTGTTTGCTGCTCCCCTGGGGACAAACACCACGGTCCTGAGAGCAGGAACGACCCCGGGCTCTGATCTGAGGGCAGCAGATGCGTATATGGGGGGTTTGTCTGCAGGGGGTGGGATTTGGGGGATGTTCAGCAGGACTCAGCAGCTCTCTGTGCCCCAGGCACTGCTCCACAACAGCTCCTGGAGCTCCTGCACCTGGATGGATCCAGCATGCCATCCTTCCAGAGCCACGGGAATACCTGAGAGCAGAGTCAGGGCAGAGACTGCAGCAGGCCTGGAATGGCCTCGGAGAACACAGATCTGCTGAGAGACTCAGCAGGGACTGTGGCTGAGTCTGACCCTCGACAGACCATAACCTGAGCCAGGAGTTACCGCACGAAATGACTGGGATTTCTGCAAGAGTCCTGTAATTCCTCTGGGGGAAAACACAAAAGCCCAATTGCTTCCATCTGAAGCGCTCAGTTAGTGGGGAAACCAGTGTACTCTGAGGGTTTTGTCCTCTCCTGCTGCTGCTTGCTCTGCTTGTGCTTCTGTGATTGAGACTTGTAAATTGTGTTGGACAAAGCTCGGGTGTGATTTTGGTGCAGAGTGAGCAGTGCACAGTGGGCACTCCAAACCCAGCTGCTCTCCTCAGACTCTGAAATGGGATGTCTCCCGTCTGCCAGTCCCAGCACGGTGTTTGGGTTCGTAACTGAGGGCAGTTACTCTCACTTTGGTCAGGTCAGTTAGGTGTCAGGAACAATCTCCTATCATAGCCACTGTATCCACAGAAGGACAGGGGCTGCTTCTCTCTCCTGCTCTGCATTTTTGGAGCTCAGTAAACTCAGAGGAGTCCAATGACCCGATTCTGGGGTAAATGTACCAAAGTTAAGGTGCATCTAAAGATGGCAATTTAGACAACCCTGCCCAAAGGTACCAGCTGCTCCGGAGCTGATTTGTGTCCTTCATCTGCTCCCTCAGAACTCTGAGTGGATTTAACAATATGTTGTATCAAATATTTGAATGAACTGAGTGGTTTTGACAAGTCCCAGCTGTCCAACAGGAGAAGATGCCACAATTGGCAGAGAAGTCAGAGCGACAGTGTTGGGTTAATTGTTGTGAGTGCATCTGGGAGGTTTTGCTGTGCGTGGTGTGTCCAGATGCCCACAAGTGTTTCCCCTTTCCTGGGCACACCCAGCTGGAGTGTGGAGGAGTGTTTAACCTGCTGTGTATTCCATGCACTGGCTGTGCTCTCAGTGCTCTCCTTTTCTTCCTCCCAGGCTCACAGATCCCATCCCCACGACAGAAACATCCATAGCCCCCCGGCAGAGACCTAAAGCAGGGCAGACCCAGCCCAACCCTGGGATCCTGCCCATCCAGCCAGCCCTGACGCCCAGGAAGAGACCCACGGCCCCGGCAGCCCTTCAGCCCCAAGGTGAGGCCGCTCTCTCCCCCTGTGCTTCCTGTGGGCCCTGTGCCCCCCAGGGCTGTGCTGCACCTCGATCTAACACCCTTTTGGGTTTTCTGTCCCAGCTGCAGGCCCGGCTGCCCTGGGCAGTGCCCAGCCTTCGCTCCCTGCCAGCACCCCCCAGCCCAAAGCAGCCCCCCAGCAGCCCCCGGCCCAGCCCCAGGCCAAGGCAGCGCCGGCCCCGGCCCCGCAGGCACAGCCCCAGGTCCCCTCAACACAGCCCCAGGCCACCCCTCAGCATCAGCAGCAGCTTTTCCTGAAGCAGCAGCTCCTGCAGCAGCAGCAGCAGCAACAAGCTGCCTACTACCAGCAGCAGCAGCAGATGATGCAGGCGCAGCAGGTGGGTGAGCGCGGCCGGCTCGGTGTGTGCCCGCAGCGTCTGCAGGGCTGAGTCCTTGTATTTATGGCGTTTTACAGAGGTATATTATGTTGGGGGGGGGATAGGGGCAGGTTTTAGGCATTTTCCAGTGCATCCCCAGTTCTCCAGTAAGATTTGCTCTCTACAGCTCCCTGAAACGAGGTTGCAGTGAGGTGGGTGTTGGTCTCCTCTGCTGCGTCTCCAGTGAAAGGACGAGAGGAAACGGCCTCAAGCTGTGCCAGGGGAGGTTCAGATTAGATATTAGAAGAAAGGTTTTTCACTGAATGAGTGGTCAGGTCGTGGAATGTGTTCACAGTTGGACTGAATGATCTTGAAGGTCTCTTCCAGACTTGATGATCCTGTCCTACACAAGACTGGCATTTTTAGCTGTCAGTGTGGAAGGCCTTGGGATAGTTTTGTCATGTACAAACATAAAATCAGTGGTGCTGGTTGAGATGTTACAGCTCCAAGTGTTTCAGGGTCTTGAAACACTTCAGTGCTCAGCTGATGAGCAGAGGGTACAATTTATGTCCTTTTTGTGCTTCCAGAAGCCTGGGGTGCCTTTTCAAGGGTAAGATTTGGTCTGGTTTTTGGTAGACTGTGGTGATAAGAAGGTCTGTGAACACATGATGTATTACACAGAGATGACACTCACATGCTTATCTGAGGTGTTCATAGCAGCACAGATCTCTGCTAAAGGATGTTTAACAGTGGAAGCAAAGGAAGTCTGAATCTTCCTATCCTGGGGAAAGGATGTGGACCTGTTAGAGCAGGTGCAGAGGAGGCCATGGAGATGATCTGGGGGCTGGAGCCCCTCTGCTCTGGAGCCAGGCTGGGAGAGCTGGGACTGTTCACCTGGAGAAGAGAAGGCTCTGGAAAGACCTTAGAGCCCCTTCCAGGGCCTAAAGGCAGCTTATGAAAAGGGGGGAGAGGAAGTTTTTATACAGGCAGAGTGTGACAGGGAAAATGGTTTTAAACTGACAGAGGATGGGGTTAGACTGGATGTTAGGAAGAAACTCTTGGCTGTGAGGGTGGAGGGGCCCTGGCACAGGTTGCCCAGAGAAGCTGTGGCTGCCCCATCCCTGGAAGTGTCCAAGGCCAGGTTGGACGGGGCTTGGAGCAACCTGGGCTAGTGGAAGGTGTCCCTGCCATGGCAGGGGATGGGACTGGATGGGGTTTACAATCCCTTCCAACCCAAACCATTCCATGATTCTGTGAAAGGTTTAGAGTCAATAAATGTGGAGGAGGGAGTTTGGGAGCACAGGACAGTCTGTGCCAGGGGAGCTCCATGAGTTTGGGAGCACAGGACAGTCTGTGCTGGGGGAGTTTGGGAGCACAGGACAGTCTGTGCCAGGGGAGCTCCATGAGTTTGGGAGCACAGGACAGTCTGTGCCAGGGGAGCTCCATCTGGGCAGGGGTAGCAGGGACAGGATCTGATTTCAGAGCAGGAGGCCGTGTCCCACCACCCCTCTGCAGGGGGTCTGCAGCCACTTGCAGTGCCTGTAAGCAGTGCTGTGCTGGCCCCCAGTCCTGCTGGTGGTTCCCAGTTCCCAGGCACACCTCAGGCACCTCAACCGCCGGTTGTTTCCCAGTTCCCAGGGATGCAGCAAGGAGCCCCTGCACAGCAGCAGCTCATGCAGAACTACTACCAGCAGCAGCAGCAGCAGCAGCTGATGGCCCAGCAGGCAGCCATGCAGCAGAAGACAGTGGCAGCAGCTCAGCAGAAACAACAGAGCCCGGCCCAGCCCCAGGCCCAGCCCAGCACGGCCCAGCCTGCACAGCCACAGGAGCAGGTGGGAGAGCCTGGGGGAAGGGATGGGGCACTGGGATCTGGGGAGAGCCCTGTGGAAAGGAATGGGGCAGTGGGATTTGGGGCACTAGCAAGTGCTCCTCTGCCAGGTCCTGTATGCTGGGTATGTGCCACATCCAGCTCTTTTTGGACCCACAGAGCCCAGGCAGTAAGTGCCAGGGGAGAATTACATTGGATACTGGGAGAACTGCTTCACCCAAAGGGTTTTCCAGCCCTGGCACAGCTGCCCAGGGCAGTGGTGGAGTCCCCATCCCTGGAGGGATTTAAGAGACACGTGGATGTGGCACTTGGGGATGTGGGTTAGTGGTGACCTTGGCAGTGCTGGGGAGTGGTTGGATTTGATGACCTTAGAGAGCTTTTCCAACCCAAGCCATTCCATGATTCAGGAGCCTGCTGGCCCCAGTGTGTTCATACTGACGTGTCAGCACTGACCTTGCTGCCTCAGAGATGTGCAGTTGCTTGGATTTCTTTTTCCAGTGGGATGCTGGACTCCAGAGTTGTGCTCTGGGTCCACAGAAAGAAGATGAGTAATGGATGAGTAAAAGCAAATGAGAAGATCTAAGTGGCTGCTTAATGCAGCTTCTCTCCATCCCTACCCTGTCACGTTGCCACAGAAGGCATGTGAGAAACTCTCTTAAAAATTAGTTGTACTTAACACATCAGGATGGGCACCAGGCACAAGGAGTTACTTTAGGTAACTCCTTGTTTGGAAAAGTTCTGTCTGATGTTCAGAGGAAGGCACAAAACAGCTTCCTGGCTGTTTCCAGCACTGAGATAACTTTTTAATGAATGCTATGGGAAGGAGACCTTTCAAAGGAGACTTTTGAAAGCACCGTATCTAAAAATAAATAGATCAATCATCCACTTTACTAATCATCTGAAAGTGCATCCAAAATAAATGCTCTTTACTTGATGGAAAATATGGCCTTGTGCAGGAGGAACCAGCAGCTGCCCACAGGGAGGGGCAGGAGCCTGGAGCCAAAGTGCTCTGCAGAGCTTGTGGGGGGAACCTGTGCCTTTTGTTTCCATTCCTGTGCAATCTGATCCACTTCTGGTTTGGGGAGCTCAGAGGAGTGTCCCTAACTCTAGGGGTGTGTTGGGAGGAAAGCATGGCCAGCAGGCAGGAGGGAGCAGCCCTGTTACTGTGCTGTGCCAGGCTGCAGGGGTACAACAAACAGTATCTGATAACAACCTGCTTCGGGTACTTATCCCTGGAAGTGCTCAGGGCCAGGCTGGACAGGGCTTGGAGCAACCTGGGCTAGTGAGTGGCATCCCTACCTGTGGCAGGGGGTTGGAACAAGATGATCTTAAGGTCTTTTCCAACCCAAACTATTCCATGACTCTGTTCCACACTGTTGGAGCCCAGGCTGAGGGTCACTCTGTGCTTGCTGTTCGTGAGTTGCCAGTGAATTCATCTCTCCAGTGGTTCCTTTGAAGTGACACCAGGAATTCATTTGACTGATCAGCTCCATCAGCCCTGACCTGGGCAGTGCTGGGGGAGCAGTTTGCTCTGCTCCCTGATGTGCCTCAGGGCTCTGTCATGTCCCCCCCTTGCTGTTGCATTTTCAGCCCTAAGCTGGTGCTGTGGGTGGGGGACACTTGGAGCTGTTGTGTTCCTGCTCTTGTTCCTGTTCTGCTGAATGACCCAGGGCAGGTCAGTTTATTGAAGTTGGTGGGAGATTTTCAGCATGTGCAGACAGGTTTTGAGTGAGGCCCATTGTTACCCTGTTCCTTTTAGAGCAGAAGTACCTGAAATGGAGCATTGAATCAGGAGCTTTGCTGTGATTTGCTAGCACAAGAACAGCCTTAATTTTATTAAATCAGCTGGCTTGAAAATGAGCCTTGTTCCCCTGGTAGGCTGATCAGAATGGACACATCTGGACACTTCCACTCCTGCAGTCAGGAGGGAAAAACAGTGGTTGGCTCATTTGAAAAATGATAGTGAGGCCTGGTCTCTGCAGAGCAGAGTCTCTGAGCAGAAGATACCAAGCCAGGACCTGTCAAAACCTTTTCACGTTGGGTGATTTCAGCTTAATAAACTCTGCCTTCACTTCTCTGGTGATTTCAGTGATGCCTTTTTATCTTTCAGCACCAAATGTCCTGTTCTGCAGTGACCTACATAGTGGGATGAGGTGGGTGACCAGGAGAGGCAGGTCAGGGACTGGGTCTGCCAGAAATGCAGAGGAAAAGCAAGAGAGCTCACCATTGTTTGCCTTGTCCTGCTGAGGTTCGGCACCACCCTGCGGGTGTAACTTTCCTGTTGCCCTCTTAGGTCTTTCCAAGTGCTTCATCTTGGTTGGAAATGGCCTGGGAACAGGGAGCCAGGCAGGGGAGGTGACATGCACAGCTTGCTGCTCCTTGCATTCCAGTTTTCCTGCTTTAAATCCAACCATGATACCTCACTGACAGACAGACTGAAAAACCACGCAATCAGACGTGATGCTGTTGTTTATCACTACAAAACCATATTTGAAGTATTTATGGGTTTGTGAGTGTAACACAAGACTGAGGCAATGGAAAAATAAGATCAATGTGAGGAAACCCCTTTCAGTTTCCAAGGGGTTTGTAGGTGGGCTGTCTTGGCTCACACCTAAACCAAACATGCCTGGTTTTCTCCTCCAGATTTTAATGATAAATGGTGCTCCTGTGGTCTTTTGTTTTCTTTTTTTTTTTCCTTCCCCTTAAGAGAAAGTTTTTTGCTCAAGATTTCTGCACAAATCTTCCACCCCCCTTAGGGATTTGGTCCCAGTCACACATTACCTGCTGAAGGCAGTGCTGCCCTTCACCAAATCCCCATTCCCTGTGTCCCCATGACAAGACTCCTGTGCGCTGTGGTCTGATTTCTTGTTTTACCTCTGCTCTGGATCTCTGCCCCTTTGCCTGTGAGCGAGTTTGAGCCCAGCCAGCCTTTAACAGATGCTGATGGAGGCTTTGCCTCCAGAGCTGCACCACAGCAAGGGGAGAAAGTCTCTGCCTGTGGAACTGTGGTAATCCTGAAAGACTGCAAAGCAGCAAATCCCCCCCGCCACGACTCCCCTGCGTGTCTGTTTGTCCCCTCCAGCCCGTGACCCCAGGGTCGGGTCCTCCAGCACGGCCCTGCTTTCCCCTCGAGGCTGCAGCTCCCCAGCGAGGCCGCTCTGCTCTGCTCTCTCCCCAGGCCCAGGCCCAGCTGAGGCAGCAGCAGCAGGCTCAGAGCAGCCCGTCTCCCACGGCCCAGGGGCAGAAGCTGGGCTCCCTGACCCCGCCGTCGTCGCCCAAGGCGCAGCGCGCGGGGCACCGCCGCATCCTCAGCGACGTCACCCACAGCGCCGTGTTCGGCGTCCCCGCCAGCAAGTCCACCCAGCTCCTGCAGGCAGCGGCCGCCGAGGCCAGCCTCAACAAGTCCAAGTAGGTGCTGGGGATGTGGCCTCAGAGGGCAGGGAGGGGGCTGGGGAGCCTCTGGTTGCCTCTGAGGCCTCTGAGATGGAGGCGGGCACGAACCTCTGAGGGCTGAACGAGTCTTTGCCTTCCCAAGAAACCAGCTCAGGGCTTGGCAGAATGTTGCTGAAAAACTTGCCAAGAAGTCCTTCTGGGGCGTTCCACACCCTCCCAAAGCCCAGGGCCTTCCCATGGATCAGCCAGTGTCATTTCAGCTGTTCACCAGTAGCCCTGGTGCACTCCTCACGCTTCCTGTTTGGCATCAGTGCTTCCTAGGAGTTGGACTTGATGATCCTGGAGGTCTTTTCCAACCTTAATGATTCTGTAATTCCCCAGGAGTACTTGCCAGGTCACTTTTGTAGTATCTGCAGGCAAGAAACCTTCACCTGAGCACTGCAGGTGATTGTTTCTAAGGGGATGCTTGTTTTAACCCCTGAGACCAAGATGCTCATCCAGCTGAGGAGCAGCTCAGGCTAAACTGTTCCCGGATTTCTGGACATGCAAGTGCAGCAACTGGTGCTGAGTGTTTCAGTTAGGAAGTAATTACAATGCAGTAGCTTGGAGCAGCTGGTAGTGCTGGCCAGAGGATTTCAGATGGGTTATTAATGACTTGTTTGGTTGGGGTGATCACATCCAGATCTGCTTCCACCACACCCTCGGGCTCCCCAAGGACCTCTCAGCAGAATGTCTACAACCCACCCGACGTGTCCACGTGGAACCCGTTTGATGATGATAACTTCTCCAAGCTCACAGCTGAGGAGCTGCTGAACAAGGACTTTGCAAAGCTGGGTGATGGTAGGTCCGTGGGGATGGTTTAACACCTGCCTGCTCTGGGAAGGGAATGGTGATGCTTTGGTCCAGTGTTCCTTAGGTGCTCCTTATTACTGTGATCCTCCTTCCCACTTCCCTTCTGTTTGCTCAGCAGTTCAGTGGTACCTCAGAGGCAGAGGTACCAGCTGCTTTTACACTGGCCCTGCTCAGTTGTTTGTAGCTGTAGCTTAAACTTTGCTTCATCTGCAAGCTGGAATTTGCAGGAAGGGGCTTAAGTCACTCACTGAAATAGTGTCCTAACCAATATAGATAAGCAGCCTGCTTTCAGAATGGAAGCTTTTCCCCTAACTCAGTGTCTGGCATTTCAGGGAAAGCTCCAGAAAAGGTGGGCAGTTCCACAGAGAACCTGATTCCAGGTTTCCAGCCGGCTTCGTCTGCAGCCCAGGCAGACGCGTTCGGGGGCTCCTCCTTCACTGCCGGGTCAGGTGAGTGTGTGAACGTGAACTGCAGGAAAACAGCAGCTCTTGGTCATGATCTCTTTGAAAGGGAAGTAAAACTGATATCAACTGAGCTGGGCCTTGGCACCAAGAGCTGTAGGGAATAGGTTGGCACTGCAGTAGAAAGGAAAGGTAGAAGACTGTGTGTCCTTGTCACAGTTGGGTGGCAGAGGCAGGAGGCACTGCCTGTAGGCAGAGGTGAGGAAAGAAACTAAGTGAGCCCCTTAAGTTCACAAGAAAGCTCCTTAGTGTGTTGGAGTTCCATGGAGCTCATAATTAGAGGTAAAACATGTTTTGTGCACTGAGGGAATTGGCCTCGGAGACGTTGGTCGGACACGCTGGAGCTGTCGAGCTGTTGGAAGGAGGAGAGGAGCAGGGATAGGAATGTCTCTGCTGCAGGAGGCTGGCAGGGATGAGTGAGCAGGGAAAGTCCTCAGAGGACAGCACAGTCTCATAATTGACATGTGAAATGATGAAGGCAGTGAGTTCTGCACTGGCTGTGCTGTGTGGGTCCAGAGGCCCTGAGTCCTTGGCTGGTCTGAGGGGTTGCTCTGCAGAGGCCTCTGCATGTGGGACCTTGTCTGGGGTCTCCTCTGGTCCTTGGGTCCCAAGGTTTTGCCCTGAGCAGCCCAAAAACCTCAGTGAATGCTGCTGCTTGTTTGTAGTTGTTCAGCATCAGCTCTCACTGAGTGCAGCCCAGACCTGCCAAGCACAGTGTAGGAAAGCTGCTTCAGGAGCTCCAAATGCCAGTGATCCTCTCCCTACCTTGGGCAGCCCTTGTTACTGGTGACAAATGTTTGATGCCTCCCCATGAGAGCAAAACAGCCCTTGGTGAGAGGAGTCTGGGAAGAGACTGAAGAATCCTTTGTGGAGCAGGAAGTGACAGATTCATTTACACTTATTTCTGTTTATAAAAGGAGCTTCAGAGGAGCTTTGTGACTGAGCTTGGTACTGTCGGCTCTTACCTGAGAGTCAAGGAGTTAAGTCCGTGGAACAGGAGTGCTCTGGGGAGTTGCTTTCTGCATTTGTCCAGCTGTGAGCAATTTATGGTGTTCCATCAGCCTTTGTGGAGGGGTGTTGGGCAGCAGCAGCCCCAGACTCAGCTGTAATGTACCTTCTGAAAGCCTGAGGAGCCTCTGCACGTTCTGGGCTTTCCAGTCACTGTTCTGTGTTCAGTTCTTTCAGTGGCTGTCTTTGAAATGTGCCCTCGACTCTCCTGTCCTGGGCTTTGCACAGGAAGGTGTCTTGGAAACCTCGGTGCTGGGCTGGACCCTTCCAACCCTTCTCTTTCTTTCCTCAAACACAGGAGTCTCTCCAGGCCTGTCTGGTACAAGATACTGCATCTTTTATTCCAGACACAGAGGCCTGATGTGGGCTGTGTATCCTCTGCTGAGGCTTTTCACCTTTTGTGCTGCTGTGAAGGGAGATAACAGGCCTTCCCTGCCAGGGAGTGGTTTGAGATCTGTCGGTTAAAGTGTGTTGGAGAGCTACATGGTAATAGCTGTTTGGTTTTGTTGTTTGGTTTTTTAGTCTTTTCACTGGCAACATAAACTGGATTTGAGTGTGTGTGTGTTGTTCTGTCAGGCTGTTGTTGGGCTCTGACACTGAGCTGTGCCTGTGCTGAGACTGCTCGATGCCTTCTGCTTTCCTCTTCTCTGTTTCACTCTGCCTTTTCTCTTCCTTTTCTCTCCCAGCTGAAAAAACGAAAGACATTCTGAGTTTGGACTCTAGCCCTCCTCTTCTGACTGTGCCTGATCCTTTCATTCCTCTCCCGTTATCCGACACGCCAGGTAACAGAGCAGAGTTTGTGGAGGGGGGCAGAGTCTTGGGCTTGGTTTTGTCCTCCTAATGTTCTGGTTCTGTTTCCAGGCACCCTGAGATCCTGGGCTCAGCCAGTGGGGCTGGGCACTGACAGGCTCAGCTGAGCTGGGGGCAGTGCTGATGTGTGTGCTTGGTTTTCCTGGCACACCCCAGGGTTGTCTCCTTGTTCCTGATGCCAGCAGTGTTGGTGTCTTTAAAGGTTCAGTATTCAAAGGCTGGAGCACCTCTTCTAGGAGGAAAAACTGAAAGCTGGGGGAAGAGAAGAGAAGGCTCTGGGGAGACCTGAGAGCTCTTTCCAGGGCCTAAAGGGGCTCCAAGAGAGCTGGAGAGGGACTTGGGACAAGGGCCTGGAGGGACAGGACAAGGGGGAATGGCTTCCCACTGCCAGAGAGCAGGGTTAGATGGGATATTGGAAAGGAATTCCTCCCTCTGAGGATGGGGAGGGCCTGGCACAGGCTGCCCAGAGAAGCTGTGGCTGCCCCATCCCTGGAAGTGTCCAAGGACATGTTGGACAGGGCTTGGAGCAACCTGGGCTGGTGGAAGGTGTCCCTGCCCATGGCAGGGGGTGGCACTGGATGAGCTTTACAATCCCTTCCAACCCAAACCATTCCATGATTCTGTGAAAAAATAACCATCAGGTAATTAATCACCTCCTCTGACCTAAGCTCTTTTCAAATTGGTCTCCAGCTTTGAAATTGTAGGTTTTATTGTTGTTAATCCTTCTTTCCTGGAAGAGTCCATGTTTCTTTGGCTTCCACAGCCTGCTGCCAATTCATGCATCATGTGAAGCACAAGTTACATGTGACCTTTTCTGATTTGGCAAAGTTTTCTGGTGCAGTTGGTGCTATTTCCATTTCCTTTGCAGTGCTGCTTCTGTCTTTCCTCTGTGCACATTTCTGCCTGCAGCAGCCAACACTTTTTAGCACAAGATTATGTAAGTGCTTAGGAGCTTATTTGCAAATTGGTGGGATTTGGAAAATGGGAATGTTTTTATCTTGGAGTCTCTCTAAGCCCTCCAGTGACTGTGTGTGACAGGTCCCTTGTCAGTGAGCCCCAGACAAGTGCTCGTGGCAGCTCCCACCCTTGTCCTTAGCCCAGGCTGGGGATCACTGGGCTGTGACAGTAGAGGACCCAAACCAAAACGTGCTTGTGAAGGTGACATCTCTTCATGGAGAGCTGAGCAAATCCCTTTTTGTCCATAAGTCTGAGGAACTTGCTTCCTTCTGGTGGATGCTCAAAGAGCATGAGGAGTGTGGTTTGGTCCAAAAGGGATTTTACATAAATGCTGCAGTTTGAGGGTAGAAGGAACTTGGAGGCTTTGTCCCCTGTGTGGGCATGTGCCAGGAGTGACCTGCCCAGCTGTGACTTGAAAAGAGCCCACAGGAGGCACCTGACTGCACATTTTCCTTCCCCCCTCAAGTGCTATTGGAAGTGCTGTTTTTCCTGGTTGAAGTCTGTCACCCAGACCGTGTAATTCCCTGCCAGCCTCATTCCCAGCTCTCACAGTTGCACCCCAGGACGTTTTCCTTGCTGCCTGTTGCGTTTCCACAGAGCACAGCCCCAGGGAGCAGCAGGTGAGCTCCAGCTGGGGGAGCTCTGGAATTCTCTGTGGCAGAGGAACCCTGTGGAGGAGTTGCCTGCCAGCCCTGCCCTTGGGGGCAGCTCATCAGAGCAGCAGTTGGTGCAGTTCCTGTGGTGCCAGGCTGCTCAGCCCACAGGGCTGGCCCTGCCTGGTTGTGCTTGTGCTCTCTTGCTGCTCTCCCCATGTCTGGTCCCGTTGAGCTCAGTGGATCCCCTTCCCTGGGGCCAAGGGGACGCAGGAGATGTGGCTGTGTTGGCTTCCTGCAGGTTCCTGCCAAGGCATCTCTCGTTTATTTTTCACCTTTTAACATAAAACTTGAGGCCAGGAGCTCATAAGTGTTTTCAAGGGCCAGATCTGTGGACTTACCCTTAGCTTTCAAAACCAAGAGGGTTTTGCCTGCACTTGTAAATTCAACAGAAAAGATAAAAATCCTGGGATTGGACTCAGGTTTTGAGTCTGTGTCTGTCACGTAGGACGGAGTCCTCTTTGTTCTTCTGTGTTACCTGTGCAGAACCATCCCCCAGCACAGAGAGGGGTGTGCTGACTGCAGGTGAACAGAAGTTTTAGTGGTGCCCTGTGAGTCAGCAGAGCTGGGAGTGACTCCAGTCTCCCAGTTGCACCTCACCTCCAGTTGCACAACATCTCCAGTTGCACCTCACCAAGCTGCCTCAGTTCTTTGCAGGAGCAGCTGAATTTCTTACTGAATATTTCCTTTCATTTGGAGTATTTTTATTCCTGAGAAAACCTTGATAATAGTGCATGTCCTTGCTTTGAAAACATTTTACCTTAGTCTTTATAGGCTGGGAGGATGGACAGCCCTTGCAGAAGTTCCAGTGTGAGCCCTCACCCTGTGCTGGCAAGGGCAGTGTTGTTGAGGAGGGCTTTCAGTACCCAGGTGAGGTTTTATTGGGTGTTTTCCCTGTTTGTCACACAGAGCCAGTTCTGGGAGTTCTCTGCCCTCCAGACCTGCAGCAGCTGAAGGACTGGCTAAGGCTCAGCTGCTTTCTCTGCCTAAAGCACAGCCCTGCTCCCTGTGGCACCTGGAGGTGTGGGTGGCATCACTTGGGTGTTGGCCAGAGCCCTCCTGGGCCTCTCCCCTTCCCTCTGCGTGCTCAGAAGGACAGATGTCATCAGGGGGCAGTGGGATGGTTTTCAGTGTTTCTCCTCCTCCAGTGTGGACTGGCTGCAATTCTTAATGGAATTGTAACTAGTGAGAGGAGCTGGCAAGGGGGATGTGAAAATATGGCAAAACATCTGTTAAAATAAGGAGGAATTAAATATTCATGCTGAAAACATTTTTCCTTGTGTATGTGCAGGAAAATGAGCCAAGTTGTTCTTAATGAGCTTATTGCAGGAGTCAGCACTGACTAATCCTAATGGAGTGTTGATCAGTGGTGACTCTGCGTGGGGCCACTGAGTGTCTGTGCCCAGGAATCGAGCTCCTGGAGCTCAGGGGGCTGCTCTTTGCAGAAGGTGTTCTGGAGGAATTAAACTGAGTTATGCACCTGAAATTAAACTCAGTTCAGGACAAGTCTCTGTCCTTGAGGTTTTGCTCCCTGAGTGGTCCCAAGTCTGGGATTTCTAAACCTGCTTTGCAGAGCTTTGTCTGAGAGGTTTGACCCAGAGCCCCTGGTGCTGCTGCTCTGGCCCATGTCCCTTATTTCCCACTGCAGTTGGAGTGTTAAATGCTGTCCTGACGTGGTTACCCATGTCAGCCATCCATTAGATGAGGTTTCACACACATGCTTTTGACTTCAGAAGCATCTGCTCACATCAAGATTTTGATAAGTGCTGGCTGGGCCCAGGGAAATGCCCTCTGAGATACTGCCAAAACTGTCCCTTTCAGTTGTTTGGGGCTGGTTGCTTTGGGGTGGAAGGGGCATCTCCTTGTCTTATTTCCAGATAAACTCCGTGTCAGTACTGAGTTCAATGCCACTGTGGCACCAGGAGTCAATCTTTTTCACCCCTTTTTTAACAGAGCTTTGATCATTCTTTGTGAATTTACACAACCCTTTCCTCCCTGCAGTAATTCAGCATCAGCTGCAGCTGAGAGACAGACATGTCTGTGGTGGAGGGACTGACTTGTTTGAGGAGCAGCAGCACCAACCAGCCTCTGCCACATTGTCTTGCCCTTAAAAAATACAAACTGAGAGGAATTCCACATCCAGCACAGCTCAGAAACCATTCAGGGATAGCTGAGGGAGGATGCCCAGGCCAGGGAACTGGGCACACACTGAACTCTTGGTTTTCATGGAAAGGCAAACACTGTTGCTTAGTGTCACGTTGGGGTTCTCCAAAACCTTTAAACAGCACTTTAGGGATGATGTTTGCCTTCTTATTCCTTACAAATGCTCATGGACTGGTGTGTTTCCACGTTACCCTGAGGATGCTCATCAGGGTAAGGAAGCAGATGTCCTGCAGTGCAACCTCCAAACAAAACATGCCCACCCCCCAGCCTGATCTAAAGATTTGGTCAGCAATGTGGGGCCCTGGTAACCGTTCCTGCTCAAAATGGAATTGGCTTCAAAAAGCAGAGTTTTAAGCAAAGAAATGACTCTTCTCACTGTGTTGAATGTGTGGCCTTCAGGAGCTGGGCCCCAGCTTTGTCCCAGGGCAGCCCAGAGAGCTGGGGGGAGGGTCAGGTTTTTGCAATGGTTGAAGAGCTGGAAGTGGGACAGAACTGTGAAGTGTTGAGATGAGGGTGCTGGAAGTGGCAGTTTGTGGCACCTGGAAGCACAAGCTGGGACCGAAAGCACCGACAGCCTTGTCAAAACACACGAGTTCGGCTGCTGTGACAGGGCCACTGTTACTGATGCAGGAGGGTCTTTTATTTCGTGGCACAAAATACTTGATGAGATGTTTTTAATCAGCATAACTCTGCCCCAGGCCCATAAATTCTGATAACTGGGTGCCCATCTATGTCAGAGTGTTCACAGCAACTGTAACAAAACCTGTATTTCCAATGAGAATTTATTTGTCCCAAGATGACACGTTGAGATAAAGTAATTACAGACATGCACAGCCACATATTGGTGTGTACTAATGATCTGAGTTTGCATCTTGAGTTGGGAAGATGCAAAAAGGCAGTTACTCATCTGGGAACTTGATGGTTAATTGCTGCATTAACTGAGAGGACAATATGGTGTTGTGGTGATTTGGGGCCAACAGACCTTGGGAATCACAACTAAATGAGTGTAAACAGCATCTAGTGTTGTTCTGCCAGGGCTTTGAGCTTGATCTGAGGGGGTATAATTTATTATTTTACAAATATTTGAGATCCTGAGTGTGAAACTAAAATTACTTGATTTTGATTTCTTAAGGAGCCACTGTTAAATGTTGTCCAGTTATCCTCCATGGTGTTTACAAAGTCCTGTGTATTTGGAGCATTCCAGTTGCCTTTATTCAGCTTCTCTTCCTGTTTGTGCTCTGTAAGAAACAATCCCATTTCACAGCAAGCCCATTAGGAAAATTAAACTCCAGTGCCTTCCTTGGTCAGCCCAAGTCCTCTGTTGCTGAATAACATTCAGGACCTCCTCTAATCTGTAGCACTGGCTCAGTCAGGAGGCAGAAACGTCCCCAGTGCCTGATCCCTGCCCACGGGGTGATTGCCCTCCTGCTCCCAGCACAGCTCACCCAGCAGCAGTTTTACAACCTTGTCTTTCTTTCCCAGTTGCCACCCGAAGAAAAGGACTCTGCTGTGTCCTCTCTTGAGCTGTCTTTCCCTTTGCTCTCCCTCCAGTCCTGCAGTGAGTAACAGCCTTGCTGTGTGTGGTGCTGCTGCCCCTCCTTGCCTTGGAGATGGTGCATCTTGTTCAGTGTGTTCTCAGCTCGGGGCACATTTTTGCCTCCCTTCCCTTTTTAACTTGCAAGTTTCTCAGGAATCTTTTTTCTCTCTAATAGCCTGCTCTGACTATAAGCCCATTTGCCTCCCTCTTCTCTTGATTTATATTTTTTCCTAACTCTAGTCCTTCTTAAAGTGCTTTTTGCATTTTCTTTGTTGCTTCAGGGGTGTGTGGCCCCCAATAACTGCAGCATGTCAGTGGAGAGTCTGGAGTGGTGGTGCTGCAGATGCAAAGTCTGTGCAAACTGACTGATGGTGACCCTCAGTCAGACCTGTGCATGTGGTAGAACAGGGATCTGAAGACACAGGGCAGCATTTTCTCAGTGGATAGTCCAAAGCTGTGCTTCTCAACCACTGCATGGCCTTTGAACGTGTTTGCTTGTTCCAAGATACGAATCCATAGTTAATTCAGTGGCTTCATTTCCTTCTTATGTTGGTACAAATCAAAGGAAAGGCTCTTGCTTTCATTCCTGGAGGAAGTGATTTAATTTTCCGGTCTCTGAAGCCACCAGCATGAGGCATTTGAGGGTCCTCCACACCCCCTTAGCTGTAAGATCTTGCTTTGCTTTGCCTGCAGAGAGTTCTCCTTGCTCTGACAGGAAACAATCTGGCACTTCTTACTGTGAGGAGCATGGAACTTGGGAAGAACGTGAAATATTCATCCAAAGGCTGCAGTGTGTGGCTGGGCTTTACCTCTGGAGAGGGTTGATGGGGCACTTTCTAATCCCCCTGTGTGCTTCTAAGCTCAGACACCTTCTCAAGGCTTGCTAATGCCCTGCTTGCCCAGCCCTGCTCCTCACTGGGGCTGCACAGCCCTGGCAGGGCTGGAAATGGCCACGGCAGAAAATCCAACAGCAAAGGAAACACCCCTGGCCAGCTTCTCCTGAACCTGGGACAGGGTCGGTTCCTGTGACCTGGGAAGCATCTGGCAGGTTTTTGGGAGGCTGACTGGGGATAGCTCCATGTGGGAACACAGTTGTAGGTTAAACCTCACCTTTCTCAGCTGGAGTCTGATGAAAGCCCATCCTGGGAGCTCTCCAGGAGCTGTATGAGATCAAATACCTTTGTGTGGGGTTACATTGTCTTAACCTTGTTTATCCTCGGGCTTGTTCGTGTGTCTGTGTGGGAATGATCTGCATTTGTCTCTTGGATTTGAGGCAGAGGCACCTGTGATACTCCAAACCCCTGAGTTTCCCTGCATGGTGATTGATACAGATGGTGTTGTCCTGTCACCCTCCACTCTGAGCTTCATCCATGCACAGAACTGGTTGTGATGAGTCCTGAAACTGCAGCATCGAGGGAGTTACTCTTATTTCTTGTTCCATTGCTGTTTGCTGCATCTTTGCCATCGTGACCTCTCCTAAAACCAGCCTGGGGTTGTGCCCACACACCTGAGGAGTCACCAGAAAGTGGGGCTGTAGTGGCAGAACATCTCTCTTGGTTTCTTTCCCCCCAGTGCTGGTTTCCCCCCCAGGAGTGCTGGTTCCCCCAGCAGAAGGTGTGTGTGAGGATGGCAGGAGGGAGGGGATATTCCAGAGCAGTCCCTGCCCAGGCTGTCACCCACATCTCTCTGCCAAGGCAGGAATGTGCCCCGTGCTGGGGCTCTGCCCATGGAGTCTGTTCTGCAGCTGGTGGGCACTTTGTGCACATGTGACTGGCACTGCTGTCTTTGCACAGGTCACAGGAACGAGAGTAATTATCCCAGTTTTCTTTCTTTACTCAGTCTGGTTCCTGCTGGCTTCTCCCCATCTCAGCCAGGACTCCACGTGCAGGTGGAGCAGCTTTTCCCTTGGAAACTAAAGGGAATTCCCTGGGTGGTAGGACCCAAGCTGCAGTTCATTGTCACAAGGGATTGTGACAATCTTTCCAGATCTGGCTGTGGTTAAACTGCAGCTGCCTGTGTTTGTGCCCAGGGAAGGAGCAGGAGATCCCTCCCATGCTGGAGCTGTGGGGAAGCAGAGCTGGAGCTGGGCTTGTTTGGCACTGCAGAGGCACGAGGTGTTCTGGGCTTGGGCGTCTACTGTGGGTTCAGAAAACCTTGCTTTAGCAAGGGTGTTCTTTATAAGCATGTTGTGCTGAGGAGAGCAGCCCTCACTCCTGTGGAGAAGGAATTCCTGCTGATTAACACAGATGGATTTCACTGGGAATTCTCTAACCTTTCCTTTGCTCCTTGTTGAAGGTGAAGTTCACACCACTTAACAAAACTGTTCCTTTACTTCATCTCTTACTCCTACAGGTTAGTACAAGATGCAACACAGCCCAGAAACCAGGGAATGAACTGCTGGGCCTCAAGCTAGGCTGAGGCACTTGGTTTTTGTTACTTTACCTCCTTTCCCATCTCTCCTGCCACCTTCTTGTTTTTGTTGGACTCCTCAGCGTCACTCAAAAGGGATAAATAAAAGTTCCTTTTAATTGTGCACTGAGGGCTGCAGTGGCTGCCTGAAGCAGCATGGACAGCTCAGCACCAGCAGAGCAGGAAGCAGAGGAGATCTCATGAGACAAGTAACAAAATCAGACAAAGAACCACTGACAGCCTAAAGCTTTGCTTAAAACCAGCTGGGCCTGGGGGACAGGAGGGAAGGTGAACCTGTAGGGAGAAGAGCATGTTTGTTCTTGTGATTTGTGTGTGGTTCAGAAGCGTGGCTGAGCTCACCAGGCAGCTCCAGTGCCTGCCCAGGGGCTGTGCCACTGTGCCACAGGGACAGTCTGTGCTGTGAGACAGGAGGACACTGCTGAGAGGGGAGGGGAGGAGGGAGAATTCCAGGAGCAGGACCCTTGGGAATGGGATGAGGAAGGAATGAGTGCTGGCTGTGTGGGTTTGAAGATGCAGGTTGGTGCAGTGCCCTGGGAGGAGCTGGGCACTGACAGCCTTGGGCAGGGTCTGCTCTGAGCTGGGCTGTTCCCTTCCGCTGTCCCCACGGCTCCTTCCCGGGTTGTTTTCCCAGCACACCGTGACCATTCCACCCTTCCTGGCCCCCTTTGGGGACAGCATTAACACCTCCCTGTCACCAAGGCCCTGCTCCCAAGCCTCTCCCCTCATCCCAGGGAAAAGCCCCTCTTGGTGCCACAGAAGCCAGGGATGGTTCCTCTGCACTTGGAGAGACTTTGTTTGGCAACTCCACCTTTTAAAATGGAGTGTTCCTCACAAATGGAGGGGTTCAGACACATTAAGGCTGCTGTTCCCATCAGGCTTTTCCTTTCAGCTGACCTTTTTCAGGCCTTTCATGATCCAACAGCTGCCTCTTGGGCTGATTTTTAGGTTTCCCTCCCCTCCTGGTTGCTTTAGTGTGTTGGCTTGTGAAGGTTTTCATGGGGAGTAGAATTTGTCCTGCTTTGAATAAGCAGTTCCAAAGCCTCCAGGTTATTTTATTATTTCTATAGGGCAATAAAAGCCATGGGTATTATTACCATATATATAACGGTGCAACTTCAGCTTTCCTTTGGTGTTCTCAGCATGGTAAGTCTTTTATAGAGCAGGATTCCTGTGCTTTTGGGCAGTTGTGAGCATGTTTTCTTTGGATAATAAATAATTACACCAGCCTTTGAACTCAAAAATTAAAATATACATGTAACAGTTTTGTAACTTTCTAATGTTAGATTATAAATGGGAGTAATTTCAACAAGTTGAAATGGCCAGATTTGTCCATGTGGAGCAAATGTTATCAGAGCTGTTCTACTGCAGGTGATTACTTCTAGTAAGTCCTGACATTGTTCTTTATCCTCTTGTTCTGTGCAGCACCCCTTGTGAAAGCTGAGTAATTAATCTGGTTATTGCAAACCTGGTTAGTGATTGGGAAATCACTCATCCCCCTGATGAATAACTGAGATTAACTTCTTGCCCAGGTGATCTGAGTGTCTCTGTGTGAGGGATAATGGGAACCTCAGGAGTTGTGCTGCTGAGAGTGTCTGATTTAAATCTGAGAGTGAAGTAACTGCCTGGTGACTGGGCAGCTCTGTGACCCCAGGGCAGGTGCTGAGGGCTGGAGCTGGAGGGTCTCCATCTCTGGTTTTGCTCCAGCTCTGAAGAGCTCGGAGGTTCCCTTCCTGAGCAGAGCTGTGGCTCTCATGCCTGAGCTGGTCATCTCTGCTGTTTCTCCTCATTAGATGAAGACTAACAAAGGAATCCCCAGCATAGGAAGGGGAGAGGGGGGAGAATTGTTTAAATTTGGGCTTCAGTGGGTCGTGTTAAGGTTCTGGGTATGGAGTTAAGCTCCTTGGGGAGAGCAGCACCCAGAGGGGGAGGACATTCTCACCTGCCTTAGGTGACCTGGCCACTGGAGAGCAGCTGCCCTCTGTGTGTCTTATACTGGGGGACAAACTTTTCAGCGGGGCCTGTTGTGAAAGGACAAGAGATGATGGTGTTAAACTGAAGGACGGTTGATTTTGATTAGATAAAAGAGAGAATTTTTTTGCAATGAGGGTGGGGAGGCCCTGGCACAGGCTCCCGGAGAAGCTGTGGCTGCCCCATCCCTGGAAGTGTCCAAGGCCAGGTTGGAGCACCCTGGGCTAGTGGAAGGTGTCCCTGCCCATAGCAGGAACTGGACTGGATGAGCTTTAAGGTCCCTCCCAGCCCATCCCATCCCGGGATCCTGTGCTGGAGCCATTTGCACCCAGTGTGGTTCAGATGCTCCTGAGGCTGCCACGTGAGCCCTGGACTGAGCACCTCATTAATGTTGTCTTTTCTTTTTCTGTTTTTTGCTTTTTCTCTCTGTTGCCTCCCTTGCTCCTTTTCCTGCTTAACCCAGAAAAACTGATTGAGGGACTCAAATCTCCTGAGCCTGCACTGCTGCTCCCCGACCTGCTGCCCCTCGCTGACCCCTTCGGCAGCACAGCCGACGCTGGCAATGGTAACCACACACCCAGGGCCTCCCCTGGGCCTGGCCTGGCCTGGCCTGGCCTGCATGGTAACTCCACAGGCACCCCCCAGCTCCCAAACCAGCCCCTGCTGCTGGTGAAACACGTGCAGGAACTTGTGGGTTGTGCTGAGACAGATCTGCCTTTTCTCCATGAGGTGAACACCTGAGGAGTGAAGGTTTGGTGTCTGTGTCTGGAATCCAGGGGTACTGATCTGGCACAGCAACGTGGCACAGCTGTGCCTTGTGTGTTCTCTTGGTAGAAGAAAGTTAATTGTTGATTGAAGGGGAAATGCCAAAAATCCCTCCCCTTCTGGTCAAGACTTTGTGTTCAAGCACAGCCCAGGCACTGAGCTGGTCTGTCTCTCCATGGACCCTCAGCAGCAGGAGGAGGAAGGACAGCATTCCCTAGGCCTGGGGAATGCTGGGAATAATATGCTAGGCGGCTGTGAGCCTGGATGCAGGAGGCATCAGGCAGGACTAAGATTCTGGAGCGTTGCAGAATCCTATTTTCATCTACTTGCCAAATAATTGCAGGCTCAGTGGCTGCCATCAGCTGATGGTGTGGGTTGGGGTCCCAGCCGGGGTCCCTTGGCCAGCTGGCTGCAACCTGTGGCTTGGAATAGAGAGGAAGGAAATGAGTCACTGTAACAGTAAAACTTCTGCTCCCTTTTACAATTTTTGGCAGTTGTCTGAATGCTCTTAGATAATGATCCTGCAAATCACAGACACACACACTGCTGTGAAAACAGAAATGGTCATTAATCTCTCTTAGGTTGACCAGTTAGGCCATTTCTGCTTCTAGCATTTGGGTGCATCCTTGTCCTTTAATTTAACGTGATCATTGCCTTGCTGTTGGTCCCTGAGGAGACCCAGACAGTCACTGCATGTGGCTGCTGTGGCAGGTACCTGCCATGGCTCTCCCCTCCCTTTGGGGTTTCTATAAACCAAATCTTTGCATCCAGCCTTTGTAAACATCTCCTGTTGTCTCCACATGATGGGTGAGATGGATACTGGGGATTGGGCCCTCCAGTGAGATGTCAAGTTCCAAAACTTTGTCACCTCCCTGTTGGCTCTGCAATCCTTGCTCCATTGGCCCCTTAAATGGGAACAAAGATCCCACATCTTGGCTTTTTACAGGCTTAACTGGGACCGTGCTAAGGGCTCCAAAGCAGGTATTTTAATGCCCTGTTACTCCTATTGCAAGGGGACTCTGTCATGGTCAGGGTTCTCCTTTTCCTGGACAAGGATCTTGTGGATATTTGCCCAGCCCCAAGTCTCCTGCTTGGCTGCAGGGCAGGTGTTATTAACCTGCTGTTCTGTGCTCTGGGTGTTTCAAATTGGGCTTGCATAAATTAAAACAAATAAATAAACTCAAATAAAGACTCACCCCCAGCAAACACTGATGAGTTACAGTCTTCCCTTGTGTTTAAATTGATTAAATTAATTGCACTCCAGCCTCCTGTGCTGACACAAATTACAGGGTCACTAAGGGCTTCAGACAGCTGCTGCCTCAGCTCCTACTTCTGCCTGTCCTTGCAAACTAACCTCTGGCTTCTCCCCTGCTGTGTCCCTGGAAAGGCAAACCCGACGTGGCAGTGGAGAGCCTGATCCCGGGGCTGGAGGCGCCGCTGCCCCAGCGCCTCGTGTCCCACAGCGAGTCGGTCGCCTCCACCAGGACAGGTTGGTGGGGCAGGATGGGCTGGGGCCAGGGGGGTCTGGCAGCCAGGGAGCACTGGCTGTGCCCATGGAAGTGTCTCCCTCTCACTGCTCTGCCCACCAGCAGGAGCTGGGCCTGCCCTGTGTCCCGTGAGGGGTTCTGGGTGGTTCCTCCAAGGTCCATGTCACTGGTCTGCCTGTGAGGAATGGTTGGATCTCAGGGAAGGGCTCTTCCCCCAAAGGGTGGCTGGGCACTGAACTGGCTCCCCAGGGTTTGGGCACAGCACCAAGGCTGCCAGAGCTCCAGGAGCATTTGGACAGCACCCTCAGGCACGGGGTGGGATTGTTGGGGTGTTTGTGCATGGCCAGGAGTTGGACTGGATGATCCTTGTGGGTCCCATCCCGCTCAGAACATTCCATGGCTCCGTGGTGCATATTCCCTGAGCCCCCATCACAGACCTGTAGGTGCTGGAGCATCACTCCCACGAGCTGCTTTAGGACTGATTGCTGTCCCAGGGAGGATGGCCACAGCCAATTCCTGCCCCTTTTTCACCATACAGGCCTTGAGCAGGCCACTCTTCACAGCAGATGGACTTGAGCTCTTCTCAGAGGTCTCTGAAAACAGGCAGTTTATGTCTGGTTTGCAGCTCTCCCCTCCCTGCACAGCCCCCCCTTGAACCTGTCCCTGTGGGACTTCCTTGTCTGTTCAGCTTCAGAGGGCAGGGCATCCCAGAGGAGGTGGGAAATGTTTCTGGAGGTGTTGGGCCCCTCTGCCCTCACTGAAGGGAATGTTTTCCATCACAAGAAATGGCTTGGATTGAAACTCTGCTCTAAGTGTGTGTGAATGGGAATGTGGGAATGTGAGCCTAACACTCTTTGTGTCCTGTTCAATGCTTCCTTGGGATGCTCACCTGGATCCAGACTCTCTCACTGGGGAAGACTCTCTGCTTGACTGTTCTCTGCTCTCTAACCCTGCTGCTGATCTCCTGGATGAGTTTGCTCCTGTAGCTTTTGCAGCTCAGCCTCACAAAGGTAAAGTGGCCCCTTGCTCTGCCTGAGCCCTCCTGCTGTGTGGGCTGGAGCTGATGTGTAAAGCAAAGCTTGTACTGGTTTGCACAGGCAGGGACTGGTTTACACAGGCAGATGCTCTGACCCGTGTTCTGGTGGTGTTTTCTTTTCTTTCCCCCAAGCCATTGTTTTGTTTTCTTCCCAAACTTAGAATGTACACTGAAGTACTAAGGGAAAAAACATAAAGTGTTCATCTTGACTGTAAAGACAGGGTTTGTCAAAGTAGGTGACATTTCCCATGGAAGAGGGAAGGGAGTTCCCCAGCAGAAGGGATCCAGCAGGCATGAAGGGTGGGCTCTGTGTGCAGCCCTTCCTCAAGGAATGCACTCTGCTTTTGCTTTTCCACATGGGATTTAAGGCCTGGTTTTATGCTAAATGACTAAATCTGGAAGGGAGCCTGATAATCATCTGTCCCAGGGTTTTGAATCAAAAGGTGGGGTTTTTGGTTTGTTGGAGTTGCCATCCCAGGCACATGACTGAGCTCTTCCAGCTCTAGAGAATGTTTTCCTTGCCAGAGGATATCAGGAGAAGTTCTGGAGTCAGACTGCAGTGTCCCAGCAGACACACAGGGGAGCCCAGGTGCAATGTCCAGCTGAGAAAGAGAACACTGTCCTGGGAGCACAAAGCAGAGGGAGGAGGAGAAGCAGAGCGTGTGTGTGGTGATCCCAGGAGCTCAGGCCAGCCCTGGTAGTGCAGCAGTGCTGGGCAGTGATCACAGCTCTGCTCTCTGGCCATTGCTAAACAAGACTTGGGGGACCCTGGAGCTGGGGCAGAGCTCACATGGCTTTTCTTTTTCCCAAGCTGAAATCCAGGCCCTCTCCACGGCTGGAACAGGGGCACAGGAATGCTGTGAGGAGCTGTCAGCTGGTGTGGAGTGTGCACAGGACCTTCTCCTGCTCTGGCCCATCCCTGTCCTGGGCTGGAGCAGCTCTGAGAAGGGCCTGTGTCCCCTGGGGACAGTGACAGGGGCTGGGCGCTGACTCACCTAAGCCAGGCTTGCAGGGAATATTGGATAATACCTGGGTGGGAGGGAAGGCCTGGACTTCTGGGCTATTTATTGCCTTGAAAAGAGAGGCCCAGAGCAGCAGGGCTGATTTCTGGGTGTCCCTTGGTGCTGGGTTGTGCTCAGCTCCTTTGGTGAGTATCCCTATAGCAATAGAAACGATCTGTCCTCAGAGGAATTGCTGTGAAAACAGTCTGTAATCAATTTTTACACTTGATGGCACTTCAGAATGAGTTTGTGTGTTCCACAGAGCTTTTGGGTTAAACAAGCAGTTGTTCTAATTGCTCAGTGCTGTAATACACTTCTGGGCCACTTTATTTTGTGTAAATGGCTTGAGCTGTGTGTGGAGCAGTTCCTGCTCCCTCCTGGAACACAGCAAAGCCCAAACGTTGTTGGTGTGGCTTAATGAGAAAATGAATTAACAGGCTCCTGTGGGGCCCTCCCAGGCTGCCCTGCTTTTTCCTCTGGGATGGGAAAGGATCATGTTTGATGAGAACATGAGGCTCTGTTAGCACAGGAGAGGGGGTGAGGGGGCAAGTTATTAAAATAACTTCCAGAACTAATTTATGGCTTGTTTTCAACCCCTGATTCTCTAGCTCTGGGTGTGGTTATTAACTATGCATCAGTCTCAGTCCTTGATTTGTTTATCCAGTCCTGGTGGGGATGATGTGAAACCCCCCTGGGGCAGGAGCTGCTGGCCCTGGGCACCATCAGCCTGTGGAGCTGCAGCTCTGCCTGTTCCCAGTGGGACCAGGAGGGCTGGAAGAGCAGCCCTGCTCCCAGCAGGGTCTGGTGCTCCAGCCATTCCACAGGATCCTTCCTTTGTCCATCACTGGGCTGTTTGTTGGCCTTGGAATTTGTGCTCAGCCTTCAGGGTCCCTAAATTTGCCTTTGCTGGTTCAGCCCTGAGCTCTGTGTGAGGGGGAGGGTTTTTCTCCTGCCGGTGACACTGAGCTGAGCTCCAGTGCTTTCGGAGGGGTTGTACCCAAGCAGGGACACTCTCCAGCCTTTCCCTCTCAGGATAGTGCAGAGCTGAGCTGTGCTCCTTCAGCACCTCGTGCAGCACCTCGGGCTGGGAGCAGCTGGGGGTGTAAATGCCCTGGAAAAGGGATGCTTGCAGAGGCTCCCGGGTAGGTTGGGAAGAGCCACAAACAAATCTCTCCAGGGACAGAGTGATGACAAGATGAGGCTTCCCGTTAGGATGAAGCACCTTTGTGTGTTTGACTCTTGGCACTGCTCTCCTGGAACATTTTAAGGAAGGGCTGAACGTGCCATGGTCTGGTTAGGATGTGGTGTTCAGTCATAGGTTGGACTTGAGGTCTTCTCCAGCCTAACTCAATCTGTGATCTGAGGTTTGTCCTTCCTGGGTCTGATCCTCCAGGGCACAGTGTAGTTCCACAAGTGGTTTCTTGCATTAGCCAACCCCAAACCTGTTAACATCTTTGTCAGCTCTGGGTAAAGAGCTTTTTTCCCCCAGTAGGAGTCCAACAGGAATGTTCCTGTTCTGTGAAAACCATCAGCTTGTGCGTGTCCTTGCTGGGCTTTTCACGTAGGAATTGAGGAGCAGATTTTGGAAGGTATTTTAGGTGTCTGAAGTGACAAGCAGTGATGCACAGTGAGTGAGGGAGCCTCTGAAGGTACATAATTGCCTGATAAGGTGGATAAATGTTTCATCTCCTCTGGAGATGGTCGAAAGTGCCTCCCACCAAGTGTGGAGCTGTGGCTGACGTGGTTTGAAATCAGTGGATTTATCTCCCAGAGCTGCTTGAGGGGCCTTTAAATCTGGTTACATTTTCAGGTGTGTAAACTCCTTGGAAATCTGACTTGATGTTCACTTGCTGTTTTAGTGCTGTGGGTGAATGCTCATGGGTTTGTCTCAGAGATGATGGGAATTTCTTCTCTGTGTTCTTTTTTTCCCCAGCCCTTTTCCTCTCCCTGTGCTTGAGAGCTGGGAGCCAGAGAGCCAGACTGTGCTCTCAGACCATGCTAATGGCAAAGAACACCTTCAGTCCTTGGGAGTTTAACCCCAGGCCTCTGCCACAGCTCTGAACTCTCCAGCTGAGCCTTCAGACTGGACAGATTTTGTTCTGGCTCTTGTGACTTGGCTTCGTTTGGTTTGGTTTTATCCCCTCTACTTCTGTATTTAATTGGCTCTCCACCTTCTTACCCAGACTTACCAACTTTATTTCACCTTTTAAATGAAACTCCTGCTTCTAAACCCTGTTTCTGAAAACATAGAGATGTTCTAACCCTTCCTGGCAATGCTAACCAGCCTCTCTGCTGTCTTTGCTTCTTTACTCTCTTTCTCTTCTATGCTGCAGAAGATACTAACCTGATATCAGGCTTTGATGCTCCTGAGGGCTCTGAAAAAGTGACAGAAGATGAGTTTGACCCAATTCCAGTGTTGATATCCAAAAATTCACAAGGTAAGCCAGGATGTGGGGGTGAAAAAGGGAAGGAGAAAAGGAAAACAGTGAACATATAAATTAGTTCTGGGGCAGTGGTGCTGCAGCAGGTGTGACTAGTCCAAACCCTAAACTGTAGATGCATCAGTGTGGTATTTAGGGAGCTTAGTCTGTCTCTGAGATATGGTGGCCTTGAAATTTCTGTAGGTTCTCTGTTTGGGAGAGGATTCCATGTCCAAAGAGATAAGAAGTGCAAGGATTTCAGATCCCATGAGGTCACTGCTCCCAGCCTGCCAGGAGAGCACAGACACCTCTGGCTGAGGTGCTGGGAGAACTCTGCTCTCCCACGTTCCCATTTGCTGTCCAGGCCAATAAAGGAGATCCTTTGGCTTTTGAGTGAGCTTGGCATGAGGAACAGCAAACGGGGAGGATGATGATGATAATGATCCTTTATAATCCCAAAACTCCTGCTGAAATTGGGGCTTTTTCAAAGGTGCTTGTGGGAACTGAGTGTGAGGTTTGGTTGATGGTCCCCACCTCCTTTGAAGGGCTCTGAGCAGGAGAGTCTGTGGGACTTCAGACCGTGGTGTCCCTCAGTTGAGGAGCTCTTGGCCAGCACTTCCAGCCTCACACAGGGCTATGGAGGAGCAGCAGCACTTTTGGCTTAAAGCCACAACAGTGCTGTGTTTTTAACTCTTCAGGGACAGAGTCAGGCACCATTTCACAGCCTGCTCAGTGAAGTGGGTCCTGCCTCTGCGGTCACACTGTTGAAAAGTTTTGATTACAGCTTCTGGTGTACTGGTGGAGGTTTAAAGACAACTCTAGGGCTCTTCTTTTTTTTTTTTTTTTTCCCTCAGTTTGATCACAGAACTTTTTGGCTTCCCTAGCTCCCACTTCTGGTCCCAGCAGGAATGTGCTGTGCCCCTGCTCTGCACCCGTATTGGCTTTCAAAGACTTGTTAGACATAGTTCAGACATTACAAACCCTGCTCCTGCTGGAAGTCAGAGATTTCTCCCAAATCTGGGCCAGGATAGGCTGCCTTGAGTACAGAGAAGATTCTTGAGGGGTTGGAACCAGATGGTCTTTAAGGTCCCTTCTAACCCAGCCTGTTCTGGGATCCTTTCCTTATGTGTCCAGGTCCCAGTTACAGAAAGCCCCATGAGAGCTCAGCTCTCCTGGAAGCAGCTGCAAACCAAAGATGCTCTTAAAATAGCAACTAAATTTCAAGATTTAAAACTCTGAACTGTCTTTAGGTTGTGGGAGTCCTTGTAATTGCTTTAGTGACCCTTTAGTAAGGACAGGATTCTGCAGCCTGGATAAACCTCGGGGAAGGAGCTGGTGTTTGTAGGGATTTGTTGGCTGCTGTGCTGGTTGGTTTGGGGGGAGAGGGTGGAAGAGCAAGGAGGGGTTGTTGTTGCTGTTGTGATAGTAATGAGAAGAGCTTGAGCAAATTTTCTGTTTTGCTTTGACTTTTTTCTTTCTTGCTTGATCTTGAACTTCTGAAACTGTCGTGTGTGTGTGTCCTGTTCAATACTGAATTCCTATCTCTCACACTTTCAGGTGGGCATTCTAGAAACAACAGTGGAAGCTCTGAGTCCAGTCTTCCCAACATAGCCAGGTCTTTACTGCTGGTGGATCAGCTGATAGACCTGTAGCAGTGGCACAGTAGCAGCCGCGGTTTCTGTCCCGTACCCAACCCTCCGTCCCGTTGCCAGAAGAGTTTCCTCCCGTTGTGCTTCTTTGGGGCTTTGCTCTTTTTTTTTTTCTTAATTAAAAGAAAAATCTGCCAACAGGAGACAGTCACCCACCTTTCTCGTGTCTTCCCATGGCCTGGGAAGGATTCTGTCTCAGTTCTCCAGGCAGCCTGTCCTCCCTAAAGCTCTGAACGCCTGCTCTGGTTCCTCTGCTCCTCCCCGTAGCCCGTGTGCAGGGAGCACTGTGGGGAGCAGGGAACAGCAGCTGCTCTGGGCCCCTGCCTGCAAGAGCCTCCCCCTGCCCAGAGCAGGGGGGCACGGTGTGGGTCAACCTCTGCTTTGTGCTTTTGGGTCTGGGCTTGTCCCTGTTTTCCCTGGATGGGCAGGAGGAAGGGCCGGGGGACAGTAGTGGGGACGTCCCTCACCTGCAGGATCCAGGTCAGGAGAGCTCATGGCTCTGAATTGGCTTCAGAGGAGGAGGAAGCCCCGAGTTCCTCTGAAACAGCCCAGCCCATACTCTGGTGATGGTGCAGATGAAGAGTTTTCCAGCTGCCCCCAGCCCATGGTTTGCTGTTTAACAATCCTGCTTGGGAATGAACTGCACTTCCTGGGGGAGGGAAAACCAGGAAAAAGGAAAAAAAGAGAAAAGAAAAAAAGGAAAAAACCAGATTGTTAAAGCTGCAGACATGACCCTAGGTGAAACGTAACAAGGTTTTGAACCAAATCCATGTGAGTATGGTTGTGACTGGCATTTTGTTGACTTTTTTTTGGGTGAAAAGGGCACTGTGGCAGCAGCAGATGTATTTTCTGTGATTTCTGTGTTTGACTGGAAAGAAAAAAATCCCCCTGACCTACTGTAAATTGTGTATGAAGCAAATTGTCCTGCGGTCGTTTTGTCCGTTCTCAGTCCCGGTTTTGGTCCAGCCTCTGGTATCTGTTCTGGGTTCCCCTTTCTCCCGTGACTGCTGTGGTGCACCCGGGTCAGTTTGGACCCATTGTTTCAGTAGCAGAGGCTCCTGTGGGCCCTTCTCCCCGGTCTCTGTGAACACGCATGCACTTGGTTCAGGTGGTTTGAAATCAGTGCTGCTACAGCTCAGTGGGGTTTCCCTTTTCTTTTCCCTCCACATGCTTAGTTGGTCAACTTTGCTGGATACGCTCACCTCGTTTTCCTTGGCTTACCCCGAAGTGCGGAATTTCTATCTTGTATTTGAGAGCGCTCTCTGCCCAGAAGGACTGTCCCTCCCTCTGTAGTGGACTCTCCCAGCTTCCTGCTCTCCCCGTGTCTGTGTTTGTAGCTGTATTAGTAACAGTGCAGTTCCCACGTGCGAAAGTTCGAGCGACTGAATGTCTGTGCTGACCTCGCTGAGAAGGGAAGAGACCCATTTGTGACTCCTCCTTTTCCTCTCTCCATCCCCCCCACACTCCGTTTAACCAGTTCTGTACATAGATCTCCCATCGGTTGTGTCTCTACATTACTCTTCTTTTAAAACCTACACTTAATAATAAAAGTATTGCTTAAGTGTGTTGTATCATTACATGTGTATACTGCACTTTCCAAGAGAAGCTTTACATGAGAACTATGGAAATGACCTTAGTAAAATTGTGGATAGAACTTTATTATTTTTTTGTTTTATATTCCTAAAGCACAGGCAAGCTGGACTGGAAAACATGAAGACGCTATAGATAGAAAGTTATTGTATAGTCAGATACTGAGATTATATGAAAAGAGAATGGATTTTAAAAAGTAACCATCTACTGTATATTAGAAACAAAGATTTCTGTGAATTAAAGTACTTTTAAAGAATGTTTAAGATTTTAAATCTAATGGCGCTTGTTCAAGGGTTCTGGAAAAAAATGACAAATGCACTGGGTTGTTAATAATGCTATTAAATAAGCAGATGTGAATGTTTATTTTATTGCTTTTTCAAGTAGCTGTTCGTGGGTGTGGGTGGAAGTATGATATTTTAGAGATGTCTGTTCTTAGACCTCCTTCATCAGCAAATCCTCGCCAGGTGTTTGCAGAGCGAATGGGAGATGAGAGATGAGATGAGTGGAGATTGGGGATTCATTTTAAACTCCAGAAACTGTGACTGTCCTACAGGCACTGGCTGGTGTTGGTGCTGCTCAGAGCTGGGGAGTTTCAGTGGAAGCTGCTGCTGGGGGGGACAGACTGGACCTCCCCCGTGTCCCTGTGGGACGTGCCTGGTACCTGGTGCTGCCCAGGTGGTGTCAGAGTGAGGCTGTTGGAGCTTGGTTGGAGCCTTGTTTGAAGCTGAGGGAGATGTTTCTGTCCCCTTTGAAGGGTTGTGGGGTCAGGAGGTGTTAGGTAACATGGCACAAACGTACAGTCAGTGAAATCCCAGCAGTGTTCTCCTCTCTGCCCGGTGCTGTTCCTGAGCGTTGGGATGACAGAGGGCTCTGGGGCTTGCAGTGGTGGCATTGACTATTCTGGTGGATCCTCCTGGCAGGGAGCTGCAAACACAAGCACAGGACATGGAGCCATTTCCCTTCCCGTCAAGGCTGTGCTGTAGGTGCAAGAACAAACTGGGATTGGGTGGGAAATGTTCAGAGTAGCTGGAATTTCGATATTGGTTCTCGCTTGTTTGGGGGGACATGGGCTGAGAAATGCCCCTGCCTTTGGAAACCTTCTGGTTCACCTCTCAACAGATGGGCACAAGTGTCACCCTACAGTTGAGAGATCAGCCAATTGTGTTGTTTCTGACAATACCCACTGTGTTGGGAGCATCCATCCCAAACCAGAAGGTGCAGCTTCCTGGGTTTGGACTGTCCAAACTTCCTGGGGTCCCGTGGGCCCTCCTTGGCCAGGGCAGCGGGTGCTGTGTGAGCAGCTGGGGCAGTCTGGGCTGGGGGGACAATCTTGGCACCGTTGGCTTTATGGCAAACCTGCATCATCCCCCAGCCCACTCACCACAGGTGAAGGGCAGCTTGAGCCAATCTGTGCAAAGCAAAGTTATTTTTAGTGGGGGCTTCTTGCAAAGGAACAACGAAGGTGTTCTTTGGCCTGAAAGAACAGGGTGTTCCCTCCAGTGGTGTCCAAAAACACCTGCTTTGAAAATTGATTTTTTTTTAAAATTTGTTATTACAGTGAAAGTTCAGGTGTGATTCAGAGCAGGGGCAGAGTTCAGCAGCTTTTGGGGTATCCAAGCAAAGGTGAAATGTGGAGCTTGTGGAAGGGGAACTACAGGAAACGCCATCGGGTGCCCCATGTGCTGCAGCTGCTGCAGCTGAAGTGGGGGCATGTGGAAGTTCAGCCCAGCTTCTCTAGTTCAGGAGCTCCCCTGGGAATCAGTCAGAGCTGGGGAGCAGCTGCTGTGGTGGAGGCAGAGCTGGGATAGGGGCAGTGAGTGATGAGGGAGCTGATGCTCAGCTGGGTCGTGGCAGTGGGATGAGGTGGGTGCCCTGTCTCTGTGCTGAGGTGTGTGGGCACTGCGCACTCAGCTGCTGCCCTCCAGCAGGAAACACAGACCTGGGGGGGAATTAAAAAAGGGTTTCTTGTATTTATTTGTTGCTCCTGTGCAGTCCCTGTCTGTGCTGGGAGGAGCCCTGGTCCAGGCTCCGGATCCTGCTGTTCCCAGGAGGAAGGGTGGGCTGCTGCAGGGACATCCCTGCTGTGGGACGTTCACCCCATGGGACTCGCCTTGTGTTTTCCTTAGCGGGTCATTGGCTGTACCTTAAAGAGGACTCGTGTCCATAACTCCCGGTTTGGGCACAGCCCAGTGAGGGGAGAGCACAAGGATGCTCTTGGTGTCCAGGGTGTTAGTTTGGGAACTGCTGGAATGTGGGGTTTGGGCTTGGTTTAGCTCCTGCCTGGTCTCACTGTCACGGTGCAGGTGGCTGTACATGAGTGCCCAAACTAGGGCATTAAATTCCTTCTCTTGTGGGGCTGCAGGCCCTGGCTCTGCCTCCAGGTCTCCTCCTGTGCAGTGGCTTTGGGCAGAAACACGGAGTTCTGTCTGCACTGGGCAGTGACACAGGTGACACTGACCTGTGGAACTGCTGCCTGGGGGTGGTTCTGTATTGCCTTTAAGGAGATTGCTTCTAGGAATTGGGATGCAAGAAAAGACTCCACTGTGCAAGAACAAAGGAAGGAGAAGCTTTTTGACCCTTTTTAAGTGCCAAACTACTAATCCTGCACACTGGTAATTCTGCTGATCTTTAGCCACAGTTACTGCTGAGACCTTCCTGACTTGGGCTTGAAATCAGGAGAGTTTTCTGTCTCCCCTGACTTTGTTTTGGACTCTGCTCCAGAAGTGAGGTCCTCATCACTGTGGTGACTGCTCTGCCTTAGGGAGTAAATATTTTCTAATTTTGCTCTTGGTTATTTCAGTACTCTCCCACTTCAAGGCACTGTTTTCCTTGGAAGCTGGGGAATGTCCAGGTGTCAGGGCTGTAACCTGGGGTAAATGGCCTTTTCTTCAGGTTGCTGTCTGGATACACAAAGGGTGTATTTCTGGAGTACTGAGTGATAAGTGGTTTTATTTTTAAGGTTCTCCCTGTGGAAAGAGAGCTTGAGTATAGTTTAGAATTTTCTTTAGTACCTGTATCTGACCCTGGAATAAAATATTATACACCGGTGTTGTACAGGGGCAGGGAGAAACCTCATCTGTAAGCTCCAGCTTCTGTAAAGATTTGCTGCTGTAAAGCTTGTGGCTGTTTGCAGTGTGCAGTCCTTAAACCTGAGCACTAAGGAAAACCTGAGGGATGCTTCCCCTTGGAGGAACACCCAGACCTCAGGAGTCTGCAGGAAGAGGGGACAGACAAGGAGCTCCCAGTGAAGGAGCCTGGCTCAGGGTAGGCACATGTTGGGAAATGCTGCCTCTGCCAAAGGGACATCTCTGCATGAGGGGTTGTGGTGCTTTGTGTGTTGGCCAAGAGATCCAGGCCTGGTTCTTTTCAGGCCCCTTGTACAGCGTGAACAGGGCCCAGTCCCCATGGAGGAGGGACAGGGGGGACAGGAGGGACCAAAAGGCACTGCCTTAGTCTGATGAGATTTAGACTTGGGTTCACTCTTGCTGTCACCAGGTCGTGCAGTGACCCCTTCTGTCCTGCCCTGTAACAGAACAAGTGTCTGTTTTGGCCATCCAGGCCTTTCCATGGGGAGCTGTCCCTGGAGCACCTCAGCCCCCCTGGTCTCTGATCTCAGCCCTGCTGGAGCATCTGGAATTCCCTGTTGTCCTGAGAGTCAGGGACAGGAGCCTCTGGAATGATGGTCTGCAAGACCCATAGTTGTGGCTGCTTATGGGAAGCACTGGCCTGGTCTTGTTATCTCTGCCCTGCCCTTCCCACGGCAGGGTTGGGTTTGATGGTGATCTCAGTGCCAGCATTAGCTCAGAGCCTTTTTTACCAGATGGCATCAGCAGCTGTGAGAGGTGTCTGAGCCACACACACAGTTTGCTGAGGTAAAACACTGGTGTGATGTCTTCCTTGTTGTAGGGATGCTGCTATAGCTCCCTCTGGGACCATTCCTTTGCTTTCTGCCAAAGGAAAAGCTGAGGGAACCAAGGAATGTGGGAAGGAAGCTGCTGAGATGGGTTACAGTGGGAGGGGTCTGGAAGTGCCAGGTCTCCCTTGTTCAGGATCAGAGACACAGACCCTGGCAGTGCAGTTGGTGCTCCGGTCCTGCCAGTGAATTCCCAAACTCTCAGGTAACACTTTAACATCTCTGTGCCCATTGTTGTTGTGTTCAAATTACCGGGGCCCTTCCCTTGTGGTACTGCCCAGCAGCTCTGACTGAAGTGGCTCCTGCTGAGGCATCACTTAGGTTTTATCTCCCAGAGTAACTTACAGCTCCTGCACGGGCCTTGGCAAGGGAGAAAACAGCCTCTGGGCATTCAGTGCCCTTCTCTCTTAGGATGGGCAGAGAGAGCATTGGAAAAAGCCATTTTTCCTGAACTAGAGTGTTCTGCCTCTCGTCTGGTGCCTCCCGTTCAGAGCCCTGAGCAGAGCTGAGATCCTGCCACCCTCTCTGACTCTGTCCCACACGTCCTGGCTTACGTGGGCACAGGGACCTGCTGACACACGTCACCAGGCAGGGAACACCGACCAAACGGTGTTTGTGCTGTTCTTGTGCAGAGTGGGCCTTGGTTTGCACTGGCATCATGTTCTCTATGGTAAATGCCTTTTTCCCTTGGTTCCTTAATCTGTAGTTCATGGGGAATTCGGAGGCATTTGTGTGATGTGGCAGCTGCTCTTGCTCTGCCTCAGCCTGTGTGCCCAGAATGTGCCAGTAACACCTGGGCAGTGTGTACCCACCTCCACTGGGGCCGTGTGTTCCTGTGATCCAAGGGTGGCATCTCAGGGGAAACCAGTGCGACAGCGGAGGCTTCAGGAAAGAGAGAGAGTGTTTTTGTAGAGCAACTGGTCAAATGTTCACATATCTGCACTGTCTTTATTTAGCAGTGTCGTGTATCCAAGTGAAGAGTTTCCCAATAAATACCAGTTTTGATGCCTAATGAATGCCTGCTGTGTCTTTAATTGTGAGAGGTGCTGGAGAAGGGGATAACCTGTGTGTGTCCACGGCTCATGGAGCAGTGCCCTGAGGGCTGTGATGGGTGTGCAAACATGAATGACTGACCTGGGCAGAGCTTCCCCTGGGTGAGGAGGCTGCTCTGGCACAGCAGGGTGTGTGGGTTAGTGCCCCGCTGTCCGTGGGCACCAACCAGCCTCCTCACCCTCCTCGTTCTTCCTGCAATTCCTACTGCTTAGTTTTCATGTGATTTTTTCCTGTCCTCTTGCTAACATGAGTCCAATGACACACTCCCAACCTGCCAGTAGTTCTGTGAAGGTAAGAGATCTTCTGTTCTGTCTGTGTGAGTCGTGAGGCAAAACCAACCCTGGAGAAGGGCAGGGCAGCCTCTCCCTGCACTGTCTTGTTATCAAATCCAGAAACAAGCCTGGTCATTGTAGTCATGATCCTTGATTTAAAGTCAGGGTATGGATGTTTAAAAATGGTTTCTCTGGCAGTAGTTTAAAATGATGCTGCTGCAGTTACAAGGATTCACTAAAAGCTGTAGGCTGACCTTCAGTCTTTGAAAAGGCCATGTTATTTTAGCAGATTGAGGGGCATTCCTGTGTATTTTCCAAGCCTGAGTGTAATTCCACGTATCCGTGGGCTGGCTCACAGGAACAGAGGCTGTGCCAAGTGGTGGCTGTGCTCAGAGGGCAGCCAGCAGGGCAGCAGGCAGTGACAGAACTTGTTCACTCTGGGCAGCAGCGTTGGGACGTGAACCCTCTGCCGTGGTGTCGTCGCCGCGGGTGGGAGGGAGAGGAGACCTGTGGGGTGGTGCTGAGAGTGCTGCGTGTGCCCCTGCGTGTGTCAGACATCCTCCACCTCTGAGCAGTGGTGCCTGTGTGTCCCCAGGCTGGGTTAGTTGTGTGTCAGCTCGTGTGTCGTAAACACCTTCCTGGCATTTTTAGTTCCATTGGTTTCCCTCCCTCTCCCGCCCATTTTCCATGCGTGGTGGTGGTTTCCATCTGAACAGTGTGATGTTCTTGTGTCATAAGTACCTCTCATGCTGACTGATGACCAAGGGCGTGGAGCTGGTTGAGTAACACTCTTCTCTTGTGTTTGTAGGTCTGCAGAGGGATCCAGGCGTGTTCCCAGCTGTAGCTCTTGAGCTCTGTAAAGCAGATTCTGGCAGTGATGGACTCGCTTTGTACAAGGGTCAGTCCAAGATGCTGGAGGTGAAAGTGCAGCACAACTCGGAGTCGGAATATTTAGCCAGAGATGGTCCTTCAAGCAACAGCTCCTTCTACAGCAGTGAAGGAGAGGGGACAGACCATGAGGGAGATATTCTGGATTGCAGTGGGTCCAGGCCTTTACTGATGGATTCGGAAGAGGAAGAGGAGACGTGCAAGCTCTGCCCAGGGTTCCTGCAGCCTGTGCCCAGGGAGAGGCACGAGGCCTCCAAGGGAGATCCCCACTCCCAGTCCAGAGCAGGGGAGATGCTGTTCCCAGCCTTCCAGTCGCACACCGGGGAGGCTTTTAACGAACCTGATGTTTTTGCCACGGCTCCTTTCCGAAGCTCCAGGAAAGTGCCGGATGAGGGGGATGTCTTTACCAAAGCTCCTTTTCTCTCCAAGGGCAACGTGGCTCTGCGACATCCAGAAGAAGCAGATGTGTTTCTGAGAGCCCCTTTCACTAAGAAGAAAAGCATGGAAGAGTTGACTTCCCATAAGGAGCCGTTCCCAGCACCTGTTTTCCTCAGCCAAGGGGGCGATGGCCGAGCTCTCCCGCTGTTCCCCAGCCTGGATTCGGCGGCGCACGGGGCCGCGGCCTCGGCGAGGTCTCAGTATCCTCCTGCCGGGTTCCCTCAGCCAGGCAGCCTCCATCCCTGCTCCGGGAGAGCTGTGGAGGCCCAGGAGAGCGTCCCTGCTAAAGGAGGGCTGCCGGAGCAGGGGGACGTGGCTGGGGAGAGGAGCCAAGGCCCCGCGCTGCCCCCGGACGCCGTGCTGGGCGCCGCGGGGAACCAGCCTTTCCGTCCGCAATCCCTGTCCAAGTATTCCCGGCACTACAGCCCCGAGGACGGGCCAGGCCTCGAGGCCAAGCCCATAGCTGCTTACAAAGTGGTGTCTCAGACCAACAGGCAGGCCATAGTGGGCTCTGTCTCTGTGGTCCCGCTGTCCTCCAGGACTACGGAGCTGCCCGGCGCGGATCCCTTCTCCTCGGCGCCCTTCCCTTCCAAAGCGGGGAAGCAGAAGCCTTAACGTGCTGGGGGTGGGGCTGTGCTTCCTGCGGGACACCTCGCACAGCACCTCGGGCCTCTGCGTCGAAATGAGTGACACAGCAATATATATGTATAAAATAATTATTATTTTTGGTCGGAACTCTCTTTGCAGTGATAGGTAGTGGAACCGTTCTAAGTTATGTTAGTCCCAATGCCTGGCTCTCAGGATCCTCAGAGCCTTTCTCACCTTCCTCCTCTCACTGTCTTCCCCCCCATTTATTTTTTTAGATGCTTTTCTAAACTAGTAGTATTCCATATTTTCTGGTCCTGGCTAGAGAAATGCATTATAAGATGAATTAAAAGGTTTATTAATTACAGAGCAAGTCAAGCAGGACTTGCTAATGCTCTGGAAAGGACGTGATTTCACAGGTTAAAGGCTTACTGTGACTTCTTTGCCGTCAGTGCTATCCCTGCTGCTCAGCAGCGGTGTGGCCGTGGCAGCTGTGGCTCTGGGTGGGTGTTGGGGGTGATGTGCCCACCCAGGCAGACCCTGCAGTGCTCTCTGGGGCCAGGCTGTGCAGGGTGGTGGGAGCAGAGCCGTGGCTCTGCTCTCCCTGGGGTGGGACACGTGGCAGTGCTGCCCGGGCTGGGGCCACACCAGTCAGGGAAGGACTCACAGTGCCTTCAGTCTTGGGAACTCCAGTGAGGCAATCAGGCTGTTCCTGCTGCTGGAAAATCGAATTATTGTGCAAACAATCAGGCAAAGCTTTCACTTTTACACATGTATTTCCTGTCTGGTCTATGCCAAAGTGTAGGACCCGGAAATCTGCTCTTGGTGAAGGAGAGATGTGTATTTACAGTATTAAAAATAGACCTTTGGGGGAAATTTATGATGCAAACAGCTCCATAGCTGTGCTGATGTACCTCACGTGGTGTGACTTGGCCCTGTTAGGTGGGTTTGTACTGGCAGAGCTCGACTCAGAGTAAATTCTGCCTTTTGTTTTCTTGTCGGTTAAGGATGAACTTAAACAAAATCCATTCACTCTCCTTCCGAAGTATTACGTTTTCTATCCCAGTCCCAAAGAGAAGGACAAGTACTTACTGTGTGAGCAGCCAGAGTGTTCAGAGGCAGAATCCCCCAGGCAGGCACTGGGCAGGCCCAGAGCAGACTGTGCTCCCTGCTCTGCTCACTAGTGGAGGACAGAGAGGAGAGTGGAACCTCCCATGATTATTTTGCAAAATGCCTGGTTGCAGAAGTTGCCCTGGATCTGCTGTTTCTGGCCTGCAAAGGTGCTCGTGAGAGTGGACTGGCTCTCAAAGACCTGGTTATCAGGGCTCTGTGGGATCCCAGTCCAAGCTCCCAGTCCAAGCTGGAGCCTTGTGCTGAGGGTAAAGGACACACTTTGTGTTTGGGGGTCTCCCACGAGTGGGTTTGTGGTCTTTGGACGTTTGCAGGGGAATTGTTGGAGCCGTGGGTTGGTCTCTGAGGTCAGGACTGGCTGTGTGCAGAGCAGGTTCCTCCCTGTCCACTTGCTGACGTGTTTGTACTCAGAGCAAGTCCTGTGAGTAGTGTCCCTCGAGTAGTGGCCCTTGGAGAGAGGGAAGGATCAGCTGTAGCTCCTCCTGACTCACTGGAGTCACACCCTGGGGAGCTGCTGCAGCTGAAAATAGACTTGGGTGTAGTTTGGAGAGAAAAAACCCTGAGACTACCTCCAGCACATGGCTCTGTCCGAGGTCCAAATAATAAGTGTTATAGGAACACAGGGGGCACAGAAAAGATGTGTGTGAAGGCTGAAAAAAAGAGGACGTTGCACAGTCTGGGGCAGACTCGCTGCTCACCTTTCATCCCAGCCACACAGCGGGAGGATGGAGGGATGGATGGACAGGTGGATGGAAAATCCCTGAGTGCTGGGAGGGGACTGCAAAGCATCTGCAAGTGGGAATCACCGACTGCTCAGTGTTCCCTTTCCCCTCCCTGAATTTGAATCCCCTCCAAAATATCTCCAGTTGCAAGAGATGAGCCAGGTGTTCTGCTGGACACGGGGGTTGCCTGGAAGGGAAATGCTTGGGCTGAGGTCTGAGAGCCCTGGGCTGGGCAGGGAGAATACTGGAAAGCAGGGAGGCCACGTTGGCTTGCACAAGTTCCTGGTGAACAGGTCAGCTGGAGCTTGTGGAGCTGGGAACCTTCTGCCCTGCTCTGCTGCACTCACAGCTAATAAATATTGGTGCATAGTGGTGGTTTAGGGGCTTTCTGTCCTCCATCACCACCTCTTGAAAATAGAAGTACTGTAAAAGAAGTTTCTGGGTTTCCCTTGAGATGTTTATTCAGCAAAGCTGAGGCTGTTTATTATGTTTTGTTTTTTAGTTTTCTGTTTAAATATACACCCAAAAGGTGGTTGGTTTTGTTTTTTGTTTTAAATCTCTGTATCCCCAAGTTGGTTGTTGCTGGATTGGATCAGTGAGAGGCCCTGAGAGCGACTGTGACAGCAAACTGTGAATTCAAGGAGGGGGAGTGTGAGGGCCCAGATTTGTCCCAACACCAACCTGTGTCGCAGCCACACTGAGCCAGGAGGCTGCACTTGGCCTCGAGCTCTTAAATTCACTCAGAAGCTGCTGGAAGGGAGGCCAGGCCTTGGCAGTGTGGGATGAACCTGCGAACAGGGAGATGCTTTGCTGAACCCCAGGTGGGTTCAGGGTGTTCCCTCTGCTCACTGCATTCAGGTTCTTCCTGCCCTTCATTTTTACTTGAAAAATTGCTTTTGGATAATTCTGTGAAGTTTCTGGCCTTGCCACGTCCAGGTGAAACCGAGCTGGTGCTGGAAGAGTATTAGCCTGTCCCCTCTGTGCTCAAAAGGGAAGGTACACTGGGGTGTCTGGGCTCATTTCCAGCCCTGTTAGGTTGGGTCAGGCTGAGTTTCCAGCTGGCATTTTGGCAGCTTTTTTGTCCTTCAAGCACTTTACACAAATTGCAGGCTGACTGTGCCCTAGAGCTCACAATCCTGCCAGACACATCCAGTGCTTAAATGGTTTTAAATCTCTTCTGAGGGTGGAGGCAGCTCGTTTGTATCTCTGTATGTGGCTCATAAAGTAATGGGACTTTTGGTTATGGTCATAAGACTCAATTTCAGGGCCTGTTACTCTGATATCCTTCTCATTTCCAGCCTGTGTTCCTCCTAATCCTGCACTGCCACTGCTGCAGCCTCAGTGTGATGAGTTATAAATGGAAATTTCATTTCTCTAGTCTCTGAAGCTTGCTGTTGTAATGTTAAAACAGGGAAGAATGATGCTAATTATTTGCCACACAACCAGTGATCCTAATGAAGTAAGACTAGTACAGCCTCAATGCAGTGTTTTGAAATCAGTTTTCTGAAGAGGAGCACTGGTTTCATCTCTTTAGTAAAGCTGTAGTAAATTCTGTTCACTGCCCTGAGCCCTCGTGCTGGTGCAGGGATCATTTGGACAATCTGGGATTCCTGCTGGGAGAGGGAGTGGTTCTTGGTTCTCACTCCCTGAATGCACTTCAAGTCTCTTTTCAAAGTGATTAATCAGAGTTTCTGTGTGAATAGAGCAAGCAGTTGGCTTGGCTCTGTGCTCACTGCCATGACGTTGGTACAGCGCCGTGGGGGGACCTGGACCTGTGTCCTGCCCGGCTCTGCAGGATTTCGGGGGCTTTCCCCGTGTCTCCTCTCCCTCCAGCCAGCTCGGCATCGTCACACCTGGTGTTAAGTTTACAGTTCAGCCTCCTGAAGCCAGCACACAGCCAGCCTGGGGTGCACACTCTGCCTGGAGCACAGAGGTGATGCTGAGCTCCGGCCCTGTGAGCATCGAGACACATCCCAGAGCGCGTCCCCCTCGGGACAGCAGCAAACTGGGCGGGATCTGCTCAGCTGCTGAACTGTCAGTCACTCCAAAGTGGTAATCGGTTACTTTAACTCAGCTTCCACCAAAGACTCTTCTGTTGGGGAGTTGAATTTTTGTTGGTTTTTTGTTTGTTTGTTTTCCTCGTGGTGTTAAATCAAGGCCTTTCAGCACACCGACAGACTCCAAAGCATTTTTACAGTAGTGTCCTGACAGTGAAATCTTGGTCCAGTTGGGAAACACATTCCTGAAGCCTGATCACAGCTGCATTAGTGTTTCTAAAAATAAGCCATGGCCTGTAGTTTCCGTCGTAGGTGGGTAAATACCCTCACACACACCTAGAAATGCTCCCTGTGAAGCTGGAGGGATAATGTTGATCCAGTGTTCCCGATCCCTCCCAGGGACGGGTGGGAGGGCAGGGGACTCACTCGGGTGTAGGGTGCAGTGGGTAGAGCACCCCCACCCAGTCCAGGAGCGAAGGAAGCTCCCTTGTTCCCACGTGGAGCGGGAAGGGGAGCTGGGAGTGTTTGTGGGCCCCTGACTGTGACACACAACCTGACTCGTGTCCCACGGGCAGAGTTTCCCCTCTGTGTGGTCCCTGAGCAGCCGTGGAGCCACCTCAGCCTGGCACATCAGTGGGGCCAAGTTTTGCACTCCAGGTGGGATCATCTGTTTCTGGTAATCATGAAGAAATGTTTGACTTGTAAACTTCTGTACATTTTATTAAAACACTATCTGATGACACTACATTGTCTCCTCTGTGCATTCCTTATCCCCTCCCCTTGCAAAATATTTTTGCTAGATACAGAGAATCTGGGTTTTAATGAGTTTTTTCTACCTGGGTCTGACCCTGCTGTTTTATCTGGCAGCTGTAAAGTCAAACTGATCTTGTTGCTTTAAGCAGTGGATATTCCAGTTTATATCCAATTTTTATATCCAGAGAGAGTCCTTCCCATCCAGGGCAGAGCTGCAGCTGCAAACAGCACAGAGCAACTGAGCTCTCCCTGCAAAGCTGCTGCTCCTCAGTGGGTTTAATGCTGGTGCATCTGGACATCCAGGGCTTGGGAGATGTTGAGTCTCCGAGTGCTGGTGATGTGTGGTTTTTCTAGATCATTCAGCTGCCAAGACCTACAAGGGGCTTTGGTAGTGCTTTGCAGAGTGGACTTTGCTTAATTTAATTTCCATCTTGGTAAATGGGTCCATTGGGAAAGACTTTGTGCTGCCTTCTGCCCTGCTGCAGCTGCTGCTGGTAACACCCAGGTAACAGCAGAGCCTGGGAAGGCTGAAAGCGAAGCCTTTACATTCTCAGAGCTGCCATATTTTCTTTTTTTAATTTTCTCCCCTCTTGAACATGCATCCATGGACACACATTAATGGCATTCTCCATTAACGTTGTCTGTAATTTAGTGTTCCCCTGAAAAAGCCACATTTGAGGTTGATTTGTTGAATGTTCATTTTGGGTAGCCTGTGATGCTCAGGAAAGAAAATAAATACAAGTAGCTGTGAAATTTGCACCCCAGAGATTTAAAACCCTGCAAAGCCTGGAGCTGCTGCTGCAGGAGAAGAGGGGCACAGTGAACCCATCCCAGAGAGCACCTGGGAGGGGAATGCTCCACAGCCACATCCGAGCCAAGCTGGGCATGGGGGGAGGAATGACAGGATCCAGGAAGAGGTTTTGGCAAAGCACAGGAAAACGTGTGTTCTGTGAGTGCAGCTCCTGCCAAGGTACAGCAGATCCAGTGAGGAATGACTGAAACAGGCTGAGGTTTTGTTCAGGGAACTTTGTGGGGGTTTTAGGCTGTTTTAGTTGTACGAGAAGCAGCAGCGATCATCGGACCGATGGAAGTGACTTTCTGGTCCAAAATGGGCAGGACTATAATCAGACCAACGGGGGGGACATGCAGCCCTGGCCCAGACATGACCTGGGATCTCTTTAATTTGCTGACATTGTGGAGGTGTCTCCTTCCTCCCTGGGAAGACTCTTCTTTCTTCTTGCTCAAGGGCCCAGAGCATCGGCCCCTGCACCAAGAGCTTCCACTTCAAATACATTCAGATCAAAATAAAAGCATTACCTCTTAACTCCCTCTGCAGCCACCCTGTCTGGAATGTTACTGGGGTAAATTTGCAATTTTTGATGGCTTGTGAGAACTGGAGGGGAGTGGAGGGAGGAAAGAAAGGCTTTTTGTGTGTTACCGGGCTCGGAGGTGAAATGGGGGCTGGAGGGGCTGTTTCTGAGCACTGTTGGTAACTGTGCTGCTCCTTCAGGGCTGGGACAAGGACGTGGGGCCTCATCCCCCTGGAACGTGCTGCAGGGCTGAGAAAAAAGTAAATATTAATGAAATAATTGTTACCCTTGGGGATGGTTCTTTGGGGTTTTTTTTTGGGGGGGAGGGTTTCCGTATTTTTATTTATATGTCTATATTTCTGTATTTATATTTCTAGCAAACATGCTGACTGTGGACAGGACACAACTGTAGGCTGAACACGAGCCTGGGTGTGCCCAGGGGGCAGGAGGTCAGTGGCCTCTGGCCTGTCCCAGCCATGGGGTGTCACAGCCCCAGGGCAGGGCCCGTCCCTGTGCTGGCAC
>NW_016690481.1:301131-320431 GCF_001604755.1 Lepidothrix coronata | reverse complement strand
GGCTCTGCTGCCAGGAACCAGCAGCAGGACAAGAGGGCACAGCCTGGAGCTGCCCCAGGGCAGGTTTAGGTTGGATATGAGGAAGAAAGGTTTTACAGAGAGGGTAATCAGACATTGGAATGGGCTGCCCAGGGAGGTGAGACTGGATGTGGCATCAGTGCCATGGTGTGGTAACCACGGCGGGGTTGGATCAAGGGTTGCACTTGATGATCTCGGAGGTCTTTTCCAACCCGGTTGATTCTGTGATTCTATGATTCTTGCTCTGCAAGAGAGACAGGAGGGGGGAGCCGGGGGGGGGTCGGGCTCTGTTCCCAGGGAACAAGGGACAGGACGAGGGGAAACGGCCTCAAGCTGTGCCAGGGGAGGGTCAGGTTGGACATTGGGAACATTCCTTCATGGAAAGGGCGATCCAGCCCTGGCACAGCTGCCCAGGGCAGTGGTGGAGTCCCCGTCCCTGGGAGGATTTAATACGCGTGTGGATGTGGCACCTGGGGACACGGGTTAGGGTGGCCTTGGCGGTGCTGGGGGAGCGGTCGGGCTCGGTGAGCTCGGGTTCCTCTCACCCCGAACGCCGCCGCCATTCCCGGGGTCCCGGCCCTGCCCCGGCCCCTCAGGCGCCGCCATTGCCGCCCGCCGCCGCCAGGGGGCGCCGCCGCGCGCGGGCCATGGCGGGCGCGGCCGGAGCGGCCCAAGATGGCGGCGGTGCGGCGGCTGAGCGCGGCGGCGGCGCCGGCCCGGCGGTAGGTGCTGATCGCGGGGCCCCGGCGGTAGGTGCTGATCGCGGGGCCCCGGCGGCGGGCGCTGACCGCGGGGCTCCGGCCGTAGGTGCTGACCGCGGGGCTCCGGCCGTAGGTGCTGACCGCGGGGCCCCGGCGGCGGGTGCTGATCGCGGGGCCCCGGCGGCGGGCGCTGACCGCGGGGCCCCGGCCGTAGGTGCTGACTGCGGGGCCCCGGCGGCGGGCGCTGACCGCGGGGCCCCGGCCGTAGGTGCTGACTGCGGGGCCCCGGCGGCGGGCGCTGACCGCGGGGCCCCGGCGGTGGGTGCTGACCGCGGGGCTCCCGCTGCCCCGGCACGGCTCTCTCACGGAGCTGTTTTCCCGCAGGGGTCCCCTCTCGCGGGTCAGGGTTAGGGCCGTGTCGCAGCGAGCGGTGCCGCGCCGAGCGCTCCTCGCTCTTCCCCTTCCCTTCCCCGCCCCAGCCGGGCGGACGGCGGTGAAGTTTGTTCCTTTTCCTCCAGATGGGCGGGGAGGGACTGTTTCTCTCCGCTAGGTCCTTTCCAGCAGCAAGGCGTTAGTTCTCCCTGACTAGTTAGTTAGGTGCTGAGTGGGCTCAGCCTTGCGCCCCCGGGGGCGCCGTGTCTGAGGGGTCATTCCCCACCTCGGGACCCTCGAGTGAGGAGTGATTCCATTCCACACACACCCGCTCAGAACCCCGCAGTGAGGGGTAATTCCCACACATGTGCTCAGGACCACGGTAGAAGGAGTAATTCCTCCCCCGCCACGTGTGCTCAGGATCACGCAATGAAGAGCATTTAACCCCCTCACATCCGTCTCCTTCCGGCCTTGAAATGAGAGGGAATTCCTCCCAAGTTGCTAAGGATCAAGCAATAACGGGGAATTCGGAGGACCCTGTAGTGCTGGGCACAGCTGCCCTGTGCTGAGCACCGAAATGGGATGTAATCATTATTGCCCAAAGCTAAAGGGAGAAAAGAGAACTTTTCTCTTGAGCGACCTTCCTCACACACCCTGTTGCGGTCTCTACCTGCTTTAAAGAGCACAAAAATAAGCAAATAACACTATTTAGACCTTTCCTGTGTTTATGTCTCCCTCACTTGCAGCAGTGTCATGAGGCAGAGCTTCTTTCCTGTTCCATGTTTGAGGAATCTGGGCCTCTTGCAGTGCTTGTGTTTGGGTTTATGACCCCCAAGAGAACCAGCCTCTGACAACAGCCCCTGCCGATGCTATTTACTTAGTTTACCTGCTTTCCCCTCATCTGTGCCTGATGAGGGGGAGAGGAGCCAGGTAATAATTGCTCCTCAGTATGTAGTAATTGATCTGTGACACGAGGTGGGTTTTTGTTTCATTTTCTGACATTCAGTTTGCTCTCAGACGCCTGGGTGCTGTTGGCTGTGCACACAGTTACAGAAATCAGGTGTGCAAGCAGGTGAAAGTGAGGCCTGTTGTTATTCCACCACTCCACTTGTTTTCCTCTTAATGTTTTCAGGTTTTTTCCTATCTGCTCTCCCCCTTTTACCTTCATCCATCCGTGTTCTCACTGCTAGCACAAGTTACGTGGCCAGTAGGGAGCAGGGCCTCATTTTAACTGGTCTGGTTTAATTCTGGGGCAGTATTTGTACAGGAATATACTGAATTTATTTATTCCCCCTAGGGAATAAATACAGAGAGGTGGACAGGGGTTGAGGTATGGCTTGTTCCTAGTAGAGTTTTTATATCTTTTACCCAAGTTCTGTCTTGGTATTTTTTTCTTATGAGAATTGTTTGTGTAAGACCAGCTACTGAGTTACCTTTTTAGCCTGTCTTGTACCTTCTAAGAGTCATGCAGACTCTTCTCTACATGCCTAAGACCCTTAGGTGTGACCAGCTAAACCCACAGAGCACAGGAGTAAATTCTCGGGTGCTTGGGGTTGGATTGATCTCAGCTATCTGGAATCTTCTGAAAAATTAGGTTTTTAGTCCAAGGGAGATTTTCAGGTGCTCAGGACTGTTAAAAGGAAGACCAGAGGCCCCCTCTGGGTGATTGTCCCCTTCTGTGATAGGTAAGTAAGGTGATCTGCCTGGTTTTAGTGACTGAAAGAGTGTGGGTTAATTTTTTGGTGGCTAAAATTAGAGAGTTATGTCTGTTTTGTTATGAGAGAGAGGCAGCACTGAAAAGGGAAAAAAGGGGTGTTCTGTGATCCAGCCTCAAACTTGCTGCATTACCTGAGAGGTTTAAAGCAGGTGTGTCTTGGAGAGTCCTGGGATTGCTAAAAGCACGTGGAATACCCTTTCAGTGGGGCAGTGCAGACGTGGGATTTGGAAATCCTTAGTAAAGTTGTTTTTCTTTAGGTTCTGTCAGATGATGTTAAAAGATCATAATTGGACAACTCGACAGCCTTTCCACCAACTTCTGCAAAAGAAACCATCTCTTCCATCTGCAGTGTGGCATCGTGCAGGTAAGTCAGTGCCAGTTAAAAAGGAACAGATGAGCAGGGTCTGAGTTTCTGTGTCTTTTGGTAGTGCTGAAAGTTTGCTGTTCTTTCTGAAACCCGAGTGTGGTGACAGCTCCTGGCTGGGTTTTAAGGCAGTGCTGGTGCATCTGGACATCTGGGGCTCAGGGAGATGTGGAGGCTCACTGTGTGCTGGTTATATGTGTTTTCTATACCATTCAGCTGCCAAGACTTTGTTAGTGCAGAACATTGTTTGGGCTTTGCTGCACTTCTGAATTTATTTTCTATATTGGTGTAAATGTGTCCATTGGGAAAGACTTTGTGCTGCCTTCTGTCCTGCTGCAGCTGCTGACTCTGCCAGGTGACGTTGCTGACTGTCCAGGTAGAACGTGGGAAGGCTGAAAGCAAAGCTTTTCATTCTCAGAGCTGCAATATTTTCTTTAATTTCCACCTCTTGACCGTGCATCCATCTGTGGTGCATTAGCTGGATTCTCCAGTAATATTACATCTGCAGTTTGGTGTTACCCTGAAAAAGCCACGTTTGAGGATGAGTTTGTTGTACCTGCCATTTTTTTGGTAGGCTGCAAAGCTCAGGAAAGGAAGAAAAATATAAAAAACCTGTGAAACTTGTGCCACAGAAAACTATGTTTTTGCAGCTGCCTGAGGAGCTTAGAGACATAAAGATTCTGCAGGTGCTGTTGCATGGAATTAGTCACAGATGGAAATATTATTTAAATGAGTCTGCTCAGGCAGAAGGCTCTTTAATTTTGGTTTCAGAGAGTCCAATCTTAGCTCCTGCAGCACTGTTTTCTCTCTTTCAGTTCTGACAACAGGCAGATTGGTGAATACACTTGGTGTTTTACCTGTTTCTCATAAGTAGACTTAGTGTTTGACCTGTTCCTGCCCGTGTCCTGCTAAAGGCTGTCTCAGCTTTGTTTGTTCCCTCACCTGGAGAACAGGATAACAAGCAGGTACTCCCAGAGCTCTGCAGAGGCTCCAGAGCACAGCTGTCAGAGGCAAACCCAGCCAGTTACCAACCTGTGAGTAACAAATCCCAGGGAGTTCCTCACAGCCGGGCAAGGAGCTCCCCGGGCTGGGTAATGATTGACAAAGCTGCTCTTAGGAAAGCAGCTCTTCACTGCAGAGCACACCTTAGAACCCAGAGCCTGCCCTCCTGGACACCTGCTGGGAGGGCTGGTCCGGCTGGCTGGGGGTGTTGGACCACACCTGGATGAGCAGTGCCCAGTGGCTGTCAGTGTCCCACTGCTTCCAAAACACGGGGAGAGGGGACTCAAATTTACACGTCTGGGTTATGCCAGATGGGATTTGGAGGCCAGGTGGATCTGGAAGATGGGTAGTTCTTCTATCCCCGTGGATAATCTAGTTGCTTGCTCTATCAGGAGTATTCTTTTCATCTTAAAACTGTTTCCCTCCTAAGTTTGTGTTTTTTTCTTTTAAAAAACATAGAGAAAATGGAGTGTGTGCGTATTTACCATTGTGTATGTTTGAGTCACAGGGATTGTCACCATGACAGACACATGAAGCGACAGTGTGATTTGCCATTCAATGCCAGGGAGTCATGAGCAAAATGGCACTTTAGAAAAATGAAAATGTCAGCTCTTTTTACTGCTTTAAATCCTTCTAGTGCGTGTCTTTTAAATTTATGTGAGGTTGTTTCTCAAATGTGATTTATAAATATTAGCTCTTGAAGATTTTTTTGGTTTAAAATGCACTTTTTTCTTTCCTGCATGTTTGTATCTCACTGTGTTATTGGGTGTGCAGGGAGTAGAAAGAAGAACTAGAATATGAGAGAGAGACTGTCCCTAACTGATGTTCACCTTCAGTGGGACATCAGGCATGTGCTGCATGGACATGTCTACAGAAAAACACTATTAAATGTACAACATTAAATGTAGAGTGTTAAATTTTAGTTAAAATCAGGGTTTTTTACACTCTTCCAGTGAGACAGACACAGTTGAAAAAGGAACTTCAGTAAAAATGTATCTTTAAAAGAACTTTGCCAGTGAATGGTAAATAGTTTATTGTAAATTGCTTGGTCAGTTCAGTTTTTGGAGGGTAAGTGATGGCTCACAGTAATTTTTTACCCTGTGGAAAATCTAAGCTGGGTCTACTTCACCGTAACTTTTGTTACACTGGTTTTTCTTTTCTATAGTGCTGAAAAATGAGATAAAACCCAAACCCCATAACTCATGTGCATCTTCAAGAGAGAGTTAGCAAAACTGATTCTGCTTTAATCTGGAAAGGGGATTAAATGGTGTTTGAGGATCATAAAATAAAAAAAGCCAAGGCAGCAGAGACCTGCAGGGTGCAGCTCTGGGCCCTCAGCAGAAGGTCAGGCTGGCCCTGGCCTCGTGCAGCTCGATGCTGTTGCAGCAGGATGCTTTTTACTAAATAAAAGTTAACAAAAGAAGCAAAGACAAGGTTCCATGTAGCACAGGTTTTCCTGTGAGATGACCTGCCTGTGTTTTCCAGTGTTCCTGTGGGTCCGGAGGCTTCCCTGGAGCCCGTGGTGGTGTTGGAGCCCCGTGGCTGCCCAGGCTGCTGTTGCTGGAGCAGAGGGATCCAGCAGGCCTTGACTTTTCACTGAAGCTCCTTAGGTTTGATGATATTATTTTTCTCCTTTGTTTTTGTATTTCCAGTGAGAGGCATGTTTATTCAGACTCAGGACACACCAAATCCAAATAGCCTGAAGTTTATCCCAGGGAGGGAAGTGCTAGAGTCGAGGACGATGGAGTTTTCCACACCAGCTGCAGCGTTTTGCTCACCTTTAGCAAGGTATTGCTGGACACATCCTGGTGGGCTTGGGGGCTGGTGTGGGCTCTGTGCCTGCAACTGATGCTTTTAAGCACAACTGCTGATCATTCTGCTCCTCTTTAGAAGCAGCTTGGTTGGATTTGAGTTTTTAATGCTGCTTTACTTGTGCTTAAGATTACAGCTGGGGCTTGGTGTTGCTGAAGTTCTGTGTATGTGTGTCCTCCCCTCAGCCCTGTCATGGCAGAAGGCACCATGGTCTAGTTTAGGCAACTGGATTGAAAGATGTTATAAATCAGTGTTTGTGAGCAGTTGCTGCATCACCAGCGAGACCTCTGGCCCCAGTTTCACGAATTCGTTCCCATCAGAGCACTCTGAATTCAAGGAGTTACTTGGAAATCATGTAACTTTTCAGAGTTGGGAAACGGGCAGCCAACAGTCCCCAAATACCATGAAATAAATGCAGTAGCTCCCCTTGGCAGGTGTTGGGGCTGCCCTGAACTTCAGAAAGTTTATGCTCCACTTCAAGGAAGGCCAGGTTTGCCCCTCTTTTGGGCTGGGTCTGTAACAGCTCCTGAGAGTGCAACTTTCAGTACCAAAATGCATAATCTGGAGTAAGAACCACTGAGCACAGACTTTGTTTATATCACCTTGGTATAGAAGGGGTTTGGAGCACCCTCACAAGTCTCTGGGAATATTTGGGAACATCGACTGTGCACGTGTGTCAATGCTTTCACATCAGTCTCTGAAAATAAACTCTGTTCTCTGGGTGGAGGGGCTTCAGTGTGGGGGTGAGATCCAGAAATGCCACAGTAGGTCACCAGTTTAAGGCATCTTTTTGTGGATTGGAAGGATTGTGGGCAAAAGCAGGAGCTGTTGGACGTGGCTTTGCCTCCAGGAGCTGCAGCTCTGTCTCTTGCAGGGCTGTTTGAGAGCAAAGAGGATCTTTGCAAGCAAAGCTCCGTGACTTAAAATCATAAATCCAGTGTGAAAGGTTCCTGAGGACATCACACGTGTTAGCAGAGGGCTGCAGCTGTAGGATCTCACTGTGCCAAAGTGCATCAGGTTGCAGAATGTAATCAGATGTCAGAAAGTGGCTTTTTGTTGTCATGTATTTCCAAATAGACATTTTAATCAGAGATTATTTATGTGCTGGAATGCATATTGTGGCAGCTTGGGGGTGGGTATTGTGCAGGTTCATGGGAAGAATTGTCTGCTCTGTGTATTGTTAAAGCCCAGATTATGTTTTTTGTAAAGGGAATACTCATTTATTTTAAAAGGGAATATTAATTTTCCAAATAATTAATAAACACTTCCTGAAGGGGAGGGAGGGGAGAGAATTCTTTAATTGATCTCAGATGGTTTGGTGCACTTGCACAATTTCATGGTTTAAGTAACTTCAAAATGCAGTTGGTTTAGTGCTGCAAACACCCAGTGCAACTGTCCCATGTGTAGAGATTCTTTCAAGGGGGTATTCTGAAATCTCTTTTGTCATTTTCCATCACATGTACTTTTGTGATAAGATTTCCAATTCCTTCATTTATTGCATTTTTGATGTTTTGCAGTCTTTCAGGAGAATATCTTATCTTTTTCCCCCATAATTGCAAAAAACCCTCTTACAGCCTTGTGCTGTATTGACCTCCAAGTGCATCCTGGTTTTAATTTTTTTTTATTTTTTCTGTGGATGAATTTTTTGGGTTTTCATTAAGCATTTATGAATATTGGGTTATATATTCTCATTTTCATTTTTGTACTTAAACCATTGTCCAAAATATGCTCTTTCCTATCATGTAAGTTCTTGTGTGCTCATTCACCACCTGGATGTTGGGTTCTGTATGGGGCCACCCAGGCAGTTTACCATGAGTCTTATGCCTTTATTAAATGCCCGTTTTCCTTGCCTTGCTAATGACTGAAAATACTGAAGATGCCTCCCAAGGTGAGCTGGTGTGTTAAAGCTGCTCAGCACTAACCCTTGTATTTAGTGGCAGTTTTTATTGAGCTCAATGACTTCAGATCACTCTAAGGAACTTCCCTTGTCTTTGCTCTAGTCCTGCCTGAAACAACAGGTGCCTCCTGGTTTTGATGCTGAACAAACAGCTTGTAATATACAGAATATAATTTTGCCCCAAAGAACTGGAGAGAGAGTAAGTCTCACATGTCTTGTGGGAAGCCCTGTAAGGTGTGCTGGGTTTTGCTCTGGGCTCTGCCTAAGCCATGGGGGAGGTAACTGGAGTTTCTCTTAATGGCTCTGGGTTTAGTGCTTATTTTTGTCCAGAAGTGTATTCTAGAACTTCTGTGACAGATTATATAAATCTTGAGTTTGCCTGAAATGTGGGTGCATTTTTGCCATGTTTTTGTTGTTGTTGTTTCCTGAACAGACAGTTATTCAGGATTGAAGGAGTTAAAAGTGTTTTCTTTGGACCAGACTTCATCACAATCACCAAGGTAAGCAGAGCAGAGGCTCAGCTGTGCTGAAAGCTGAGCTGTCTGGAAGCGGCCACGGAGCTGATCCAGCCAGGCCCTGGGAATGCAAGTGGAAGTTCCAGAGGCAATGGCCACAAGTGACTAAAGGGAATTGCCTTTAATGCAAAGAAGATAAATCATTGCAACGTGTGGCTAAGCACTGGGACAGGCTTCCCAGGGAAGCTGTGGGTTCTTTGATCTTGGGAATGGTCAGCATTGGACTGACTGAGGCCCTGTGCACATGGTCAGCTTGGAAGCTGGCTGGCTGACCTGTGGAATGCTTCCCGATGGCACGGGACCAGGAGGGGAAACCTTGCAGGCCCTGTGGTGTTTGCTAAAGGTGTGGAGCTCCTGTCAGAGAGATAAGGAGCTCCTTAGGAACTGGGCAGGCTCTGACTGTGAAGAACACAGGGCAATTCAGGGAGTGAGAATTTGATAATCTTGGGTCTCTGAAACAGTTTGGTAAAAATATCTGTCAAATAATGTATTTAGGAGACTTTCACACCTTTTTAGCTAATATTTTAATAGCACTTGGCTTGCAAACAAGGAGACTGTTTTGTTGACTGTGATAAATTGACTCTTACTAAACTTCTTTGGCAAAGCTGGGCTTAACAAAACCGTGAAATCAAATCCATGTGTAAACATGTGAGCCCATGAGGGTATTTGTAATGCCTTTGTGTAACTTATTACTATTAGGAGGCAGGTATTCATACTTTCTTTTTACTGTTCCTTTTTTTTTTTCCTTTTAATTCCCATAGGAGAGTGAAGACCTGGATTGGAACTTACTGAAACCAGATATTTATGCAGCTATAATGGATTTCTTTGCCTCTGGTTTGCCTGTGGTCACTGATGAGGCACCCAGGACAGATACGGGTAAATGAAACTTGGGCAAGAGGCTGGGGGCTGCCTTTGGGTTCAGCTTCTGTGACCTGCAGAAGAGCCTCAGGAGAGCAAGCAAGAGAATTGGAATTTAAATTGAAACCCTCTCCAGTGGAATTAGCAGCCTGTCTGAAGGAGCTGCTCAGCCACGACCACGACGTGTGCTGTGTGTGAGATCCCAGGGCTGTGCTGAGCTGGCTGGCCTGGCACCTGGGCCCTGTTCTGGTGCTCCCCAGGAGGGGGGATGTGTTTGCAAGTACTGAGGCAGAGTTTAGAAAGCCCTGGGGGGTTGCTGCCTGTCCTTTTTGTATGAGCACCTTAAATAGAAAAAGCAGTGCCCAGGCTTAATGACAGTGCCTTAATGATAGGTTTGTGGTCTTAAATGCACGAAAAATAGTAAGAGGTCTTTTCCAAACTGTAATAGAAAGTAACAGAGTAACTGACAATTTAACTCGAGGGTAGTATTCTGCCTTTTATTTTCTCATTTGCAGCTTACCAACTTAAGGTTTTTTTCAGTGTTTTAAGGAAAATTATGGCAATTGAATTGCTCTCTGTTACATCTGAATTTAATTTTAATATTAACATAGCCTTTATTTTATTGAAAAGGTTCTCTCAGAAATGCTTCTATGAGTCTAACACTGAGCTTAGATTGCATCCAGAGCTGCTAAACCCTAACATGTGCATAATTCTCCTGCTGAATTTTTTAGCTTGCTAAAGCCTTCCTTCTGAGGACCCTGCCTTAACCCCTGCATCCCTATGGAATGTCAGTTGTTGCTTCCTTTAAAAAGTGGAACTGCTGCTCTCTGCCAAGGCCTTTGCCTCTTGAGAACTCTGAACCAGCTGGGTTTTGCCAGCAAAAGCCTGGGATGCAAATAAGGATAATGCAGGAAAAGATGCTCCGAAATGAGATTTCTGCCTTTCGGATTCAGGCATCTCAGCAGTGTTTTCTGCTGTTTCATTCTGCCACCGTGGATATCCAGGGTTAGCATCCTCCTGGAATCCATGGATATCCAGGGTTAGAATCCTCCTGGAATTCTCTCCAGGTCCTGACTTGCCCATCTTTCTCTCCCCAAGCTGCTTCCGAAGAAGATGATGAAGTTGTGCTGATGATTAAGGAGCTGCTGGACACAAGGATAAGGTAAACAGGGAACCTTGTTGGATCAGTGAGTCAGTGTTGGGGTTGGATTTGTTTAGGGAGCAGTGGGATTTTCCTTGGGGTGTGTGATTTCCTGGCTCAGCACCTGGGGGGGTTAAAGGGCAGAGCTGGCCCAGCTGAGGATGGAGTTGAAATGATGAAAACTGCACAATATTTGCTGTTAGAGGCACTTCTTTTTTCTGTGTTTTAATATCTGTTCTTACTTTTTTCTCGTCCTTCCCTTCCAAGTATCCCAAAGTAGTTTTTACTCTCCTATCATACTCAAGGAGTATTCACTAGTGGGTTTCCCTCTCTATCTGGGCTTCAGTGGATTTTGTCCCTGCATTCTGTTGTGATTTTATTGGTGCTTTAACACAGCTTGAATTTACAAACTGGTGGTAACTAATGAAGTCTCAAGAGTGGCTCTGGATCTTGTTGTTTACCTGAAGGCTATTTTTGTGCTCATTAATTGCCTTCCAAAGGAACTGAAAGGAATAAGCAACTTGCCATTTTACGTAGAGGAGGAGATATCTGATGTGTTTGTGGAGCTGTGGTATCTGATGGTGACATCTTCCCCAGCTCACAGACTGCAGGAACCAGAAACTTGTTTCTGGGTCAAAATTGTGGAAATTATGATGAACTTGGGCCTTTTTGTTTTTTTTCTTAGATGCTGCATTTAAAGTGATATCACTTTACTTAAAAATTCAGTTATCTCAGAGCTGACACATGGTTAGTTTTCCTGAAAGAGGAAGAAAAATAGAAAAAAGCTGGAACATTTTTCCCAACCGTTTGTCCCAAGCATTGAAAGCAGAATGACGTTGTGTAGAGCTGTGACAGTGACATCCAGGAGGCCCTGCCCGTGCTGGGTGCCTGGGGGGTTGAGCTCCCTGTGATATGTCACTCCCTGATTTCCCAGTGCCCTTTTGCAACAGGCACAGAATTTCTGCCCAAATTTCTGGTTTTCCTACCTTTTTCTTTCTTTCATTTCCTTCCCCCTGTACCCCTTGGTGGACCAAGAAGCTGTTGATGAGAATATCAGCAGTGAAGTATCTTCCTTCATTTCATAGCAGGGTAGTGGACAGAGGTTATATATAAACCAGGGTACACACAGAGCATTTATTGTTCAGTCAATCAAAAATACATGCATAGAAATTGTCAGAAGGTGCAGGATGGAGAGAATGTCAATCTGAAAGGTCCTGTAGTGTGTTAAAGTTAAGTCAAACAAGAAAAATGGAATTTTTAATCGTGGTCTTTGGCTTTCTGGAACGGAGATAATTTGCTGTGGTGAGTTAATAAATGTGTCAGATTGACGGATTTTTCTCTTAGGACTGTAGTTCTCAAAGAGTTATTTTGGAAATCAGTATAAAGAGCTTCTGTTAGAGTAACTTGATGGTTTTAGCTTGGTCTGGAAAAATGTTGCTATGGGGACCCAGCTACAATGCTGGGCATTTGTGGCTGGCAGAGGGAGAGCAGGCTGCAGAAATGCTAATGGCACTGGGGGGAGCTTATCAGGGCTGGCTCCTTCACCCCTGAGCAGGATTAAGCTTTTATGGTTGCAGTTATTTTCTGTCCTCAGTAAATTGTAGAGAACTGCATATTTATTTATGGAAGGACTTCAGGACTCCTTATCACAGGTGCCAGCTGCACATGCACCCCATGGTAGGACACACCCCAGCAGTGCTGGCAATAGCTGGGCAGTTCCTGCATGTGGGGAGGGCCTTCAGGCAGCCCTGTGTCTGTGCAGGCTGGATCCAGCTCTGCTCCAAGGTGTTTGTTTACCCTCTCCCCTAAAATGTCAGTGATTCCTTCATACACTGCTGCTTTCATTGCAAAAGTATTTTGCTCAATGTCCTATGGAAAAACAGTTTCTGTCAACATGAGAGAGCCCAGCAAAGTAGGAGGTGTTGGAAATTTGAACCATGTGGTTGTAGAGAAAGAGGGCTGCGGTTACTGTATATTTTGTGTGTGTTAAATTTGGCTTTCCTGAAGGTTTCTGGAAGGATCCATATTTCAGGTGTACTTGCTGTGAATTGAGTTTCGTGTCCCACCAGGCCGACGGTGCAGGAGGACGGTGGGGATGTGATTTATAAAGGCTTTGAGGATGGCATTGTGCAGCTGAAGCTGCAGGGCTCGTGCACCAGCTGTCCCAGCTCCATCATCACCCTGAAGAACGGGATCCAGAACATGCTGCAGTTCTACATCCCCGAGGTGGAAGGCGTGGAACAGGTGGGCTGGGCAGGGGTCAGAGCTGGTTTCTTTTCAGTGCAAAAGGAGGGCTTTGTCCCTTTCCAGCCTGCACAGGTTGGCAGTTCAGGGAAAGAACGGGATGGAGAGATGTGGGTTTCCAAGTCAGGGTTTCCAAGTCAGGACCTGTATGTTGGCAGAGGATATGGAACACTGCAAAATCCTGTCCAAGCCCCCATGCTGGGCTGCCTGGCTGGGGAGCAGCGTGGCAGCCAAGGACCTGGTGCTGGAGGGTGCCAGGCTGCCCCTGAGCAGCCTGTGCCTCATGGCAGAGCTGTTGATGGTGCTGGCAGCAGCCTGAGGGAGGTGAGCCCTTGCTGGACTCTCTCCAAAATGCCCATGTCCCTCTTCTGCCGAGGAGCCCAGACCTGGACACTGTTTTCAGTTACCCATGTGCTTTGCTGACTGTACGTGATAAAAAGCAACAGGCTTCTGTCCCCTGGAACGCAGATTCTTCTGCTTTCTCATGAAATATCTGATACCTGTAGTGATTGTTTTCCTGGCTTTTGTGGTAACTTGACCAGCTCCCATTATTTCAGCCACCTTTCCTGTGGCATTTTGGGTTGCAGGTTTTTCTCACATCCTTCACATGCCTGTTGTCGTTCAGGCTGTGGGATAACTGCTGTTCTTCTCAGGCCCAGCAGGGCTTTGATGTAATAAATCCTGCAGGGCTGAGAGTTTAAACTGTTTACCTAAACCACTTCTGGATTTGATTTCAGGTTGTTGACGACGACGATGACGTGGAGAAAGAAGCAAATTCTACTTGAGTTGCATCATCTGTGGCCAAACACACCTTTACATCCTGGTGTGTGTAAACCATCTTTGTGCTGAGGAACAACCCAATCCGCCTTTTCAGAAACATAGTTGCACTTCCCTGGGAAAGTGTGTCATCAGTGTAAGCAGCTTGTCCACTAATTTATTAAATGCCCTCCATTAAAAACAATCCTTTTGCTCTCCTTTATGCTCTGTCTTAAGAAAGAAATGGTGGGCTTGAAAAACGGTGAGGTCTCTCTTTGTTGGTTCATACAGATAATTCAAGAGTGAAAAAAGAGAAGGCAGAAGTCAAGTTTTGTGACTGTGCAATAGAAATAGATGTTTATTCCCCTAAACCTCCATGGGCCTGGCAGGACTCTGCCCTTGCTCTGTAACTGGGGAATCAGGAATGTTAATTTTTATCAAGTCTTTTTAAAAAAGCTTTTGATTCCTGTCAATTTTTCGTGTTACCTGATTGCTCATTGCCACTGTGCAAACAGCAAAAAAAACAACAAAAGATGTGAATTGTTTGTTACAGAAATCATATCTTTTAAAGTAAATGTTAGAAGAAGATGATCCTGTCAGCTTCAGTAAGTAGAGAGGCTAATTAGCCTATTTAGAAGTAAATCATTCAGCCACCATTAGCGGTCTGTTTAAACATGCAAAACCTTCTGGAGGATGTAATTCTCCACCTTGCAGAGGAAAGTGGGTGCTTGAGGGCACGGATTGCATTTGGATGGCAGGAGAAGGACTGTTTGCTCCTGCTGGATCCTGTTTGTTCTCCGGCAGGGCCGGGAGGAACTTGGCTGCCCCGGCTGCTGCGGGAGGGGGACGTGGCAGAGCCAACACCTTCCATCTGAGAGAGCAGGGGAAGGGAAATATTTGTTGTTCTGACACTGAAATACATAAATGGGGCTTTGCGAGGAGTAGTTGTGTTTACTTGTGTGTGTGGGAAGGATTTCTTCCTGGTGCCTGGCTCCAGCACGGCTTTGGGAGTGGAAATACTGTTTGTGCTTTGTGCTGCCCCACCGGGCTGAGTTGGTGGTCATTATTTGGCCTGTGCTCGTGTTCCCTGCGTGCAAGGATTTGACAGAGCTGTGTTCCCCTCTCTCACTCCTTGCCAGGGTAATTATTCCACTGAGTCCCTAAGCAGGATCAGTTCAGTCGGTGGAGAATCTTTTACATAGCAGCTCATCAGCATGTGGCAGCCATAAACTTCATACTGCTTGTTGGAAATCTGAGAAGAAATATTTTAGCTAAATATTTCTGCAGCTTTCATGGAGAGTAATAACCCACAGTAGTTTAAATTACCCACTCAGGATTTGGAAATTGGTCTGAAATCACCATGTTTTCTTTACCCAGTGATGAAGTACACAGTGCCTGATCTTACAAGTGCATTGATGACAAAATTCCCCTCAAGGCAGGCTCAGACTGCCCAAGAGAGCGCTTGTGCAAACATCAGTGCCCTGTTCTCCATCAGCAAACTGTAGAACGGCGAGTCATGGGTCTGGTTTCTCAAAAAGAGACCTTTTTAGGACTGATTTCTCAATTTAATGCACTGTATCAGCCAAAACCCAAACAGCAAAGTAGCTGTTTTGTGTGGTAAATAAAATGTGTCTATGAAAGATGTGGTGGTTACTCTTCAGTTAAGCAGTACTAATCTCCTCCAGGTACTGTAGGGACATTTCCAGTCTTGTTTGATTTGTACAGAGACAACCAAATTAAACCTGTGTGTACAGAGGGTGAAGATTAAGCACCTTGTGATCTTGAGCCTGAAAAGATTCCATGTCCATCCTATATCCTGTGTGTCCTCAGGTTCCTCGAGCTCTGCCCTGGGGAGAGGAGGTCACAACACATCCCACCCTCCTGCATCTGCTCTGCCCCACCCCAGAGCCCTCAGGGCAGCATGAGGCAGTGGGGGCTCCAGCTCGGGATAAACCACAGCAGAGGGAGGGTGGGAAGTGCCAGTTCTCCCTTGGGAAGCAGCACAAACCCAGGTGTGTTCCAGTCTGACCACAGCCATGAGCACCAGTGCTCTGATAGCCCAGTGGGGTGAAAGCATCAGCCCAGCAGGAGCTTCTGTGTGAACTTCCAGGCCCTGAACAGCTCAGCTCATGGAAAGAATCCCTGTTGGTGAGAGGTGTCCCATCTCCTCCACTCACCCAAAAACCCTTCCATGGGCACATAGTCCTGACTGTTCAGCTTGGGAGGAGTGAGTGGCCACGTCCTCTGGGGCAGGGACGGGCTGTTCTCAGCTCTGTGTTTGAAGAGGGCCCTTCAGCTGGGGCTGGGAAGCCTCTCAGGTCAGCAAGGGGTTTTTGGCTGTGAAGTCTTTCTATAAACTGCAGTTAGTCATTGTAAATATAATGACTACTTTAACTAAAGTAGTAATGGCTGCTCGAAATTATTCTCGTGTGTTTTTAAAGACAAAAGAAGATCTGTGGTATTTTTGGTGTGCAGTAGCTAAGTGCAGTTACAGTCTGCCAGGGAGGCATTTTGTTTTCACCCATGTCAGAGGAAACACAACATGCATTCACTTTTCCTAGGCACTCTTCTAGCCCTCCCTTACAGGAAAAGTTGATTACAGCCATCTGAACTCTTGTCTTATAACTGTTTGCAGGTGGACACATCTTTTTTGTCAGGATGTGGCTCATCCCAAGTTTCTAGAAGGAATTGCCCTCACATTATGTGAGAGGAAATCACTCACATTACCTGACGTAAATCTGGTTATCAGGGATATAATAATATAATCTGGTTATATATCAGGGATATAACTCTTTTCCAAGGGGTGGTAGTTTGCAATCTCTCTAAAATTCAGGACTTGAGCCAGAGCTTCTGTTTCAAGTGTTAATTTTCAAAGGCTCATGGGTGAGAGTTTGGGAAACTTCTCACGTTTCTCTGTTTGGTGGTAAGTTGCACTTTACATCCACATGAACTACTACACAGTAGTAACAGCATGTCCTCAGAATAACAAGTTACATGGTGGGAAATATTGGCTTTTATGGGCAAAAAATTCAATAGCCACTTCAGGATTAAACACGTGGAGCTGGATTTCTGTGTGTGTGGAGTTCTGAGGAACTGACGAGTGCAAGTGGAGGGTTACTCTCCATTTGAGGGGTTTGTTTTTATAACATCAGGTGTGGCCCAGGTTCAGGTTGTGCAGTCGGGTCTTTGCTGTGCTGCTGACAGAGCTGAGCATGGGGCATCCCTGGTTACACTCGTGGTGCAGCCTTTCAGTTTGTATGGAGACAATGCCCTGCGTTATTCCAGGTTTGTAGGATACATTACGAAATTCCATCAGTGATACCAAGTCCTGAAGCTGCTGCAGGGAAGGGAAGGAATTCCCAGCAGAGAACCAGAGCAGGAGGTGCATGGGGAGTGCCTGTGGATCAGTAACCTGGGGGGTGAGTGCTGAGCAGGGAGAGCAGCTCTGCCGTGCAGGGTGTGCATTCCTGGTGCTCACACCTTCCCAGGGCTCCGCTGTTCCCTTCTCACCTGGGAAATCAGCTTCCAGTGCCAGGAGACACTCCCCTTCCTAAGGGAAGACAGGGAAGTGGAAGAAAACTGAGGATGTGAAGTCGGCCCTTCTCATCCCAACTGAGCGAGGGGTAAAGCACCAACAGTTTGGATGGCAGAGCACTGCTCTGCAGAGCCATCTCAGAGCAGGATCACTGCCTTGGCTCCTTCGTGTGCCCTCGCTGGAACAAAAGCTGAGAAGTGGCTCTGTGCTGGCTCTGAGCTTCTGATGTTCCTTAGATCCGTGACCTTCTCGCTGCTCCATTCAGCCAGGTTCCAGCAGCAAGTTCAAAATCCGCCCTGTGCTGGTTCTTTGATGTGCACTCACATTGCTCCTTGTTTTGGGGGCTTTTTAAGGAAATATTTCTTTGTTGACTTTAATTTAGAGTAAGATAAACTTGAATGAATGGCATTTTTCTTAAGGCATTGCTCTCTTTTGTAGCCTTAGGCTTTTAATAAGTTTTCCAGCAGGGTTTGATGGTGGTAGTTGCAGGCAGACAGTGTCACAGCTCTCCAGCTGCAGGGATGTCACTCCTTTGTCACTCATGCCCGGCCCTGGTTTGCTTTGCAGATTCATCTTGATGGTTCCTTTCTCTTGCTTCTGAATAGGTGCTGTTGTAGAACAGTCAGAGTAGGAAATGAGAGGCCAGGCCACGTGGCTCTGGGAGGATTCGCGCTGTGTCACGGGGGTACAGCAGGGGCTGTTTGTTCCCTGCCCGAGCCTGGAGAAGCCCTTTGGCTCTCGGGTTCTTAACTCGGTCCTCTGCGAGTGCTGACGGCTGTGGAAAGGCCTGGGGATGATCCCGAGGGTGCTGCTCCCTGACTGGTGTCAGTGGGAATTAGTGGGGGGGCTTTGGGAACGGGTACACCCTCCTGTGTCTTGGGGCTGGGAATTACTGGGGGAGGCTTCAGGGGACAGACACAACCTCCCCTGTATCTCGGGGCTAGGAAATACCGGGGGGCTCAGGGAATGGTCATTCACCTCCCGTTGTCTCCGGGCTGGGAATTACCGGGGGGTTCTAGGAATGGGCACACCCCCTGTCCCATTGTCTCCGGGCTGGGAATTATCGGGGGAGCTCTGGGAATGGCCACATATCCCCTGTATCTCAGGGCTGGGTGTTACCGGGGGGGCTCTGGGAATGGACAGACCCCCCAGCCCATGTCTTGGGGCTGGGTATTACCGGGGGTCTCAGGGAATATTCCCTGTGTCTCAGGGCTGGGAATAACCAGGGAGGCTCAGGAATGGACAGACCCCCTAGCCCGTGTCTCAGGGTGGGAATTACGGGGTGGGGTGGGGGGTGTCTCAGGGAATGGGCAGACCTCCGTCCCAGCATCCCAGGGCTGGGAATTACCGGGGGGGCTCAGGGAATGGGCGGACAGCACCCGTGTTTCGGGGCTGGGAATTACGGGGGGATCAGGGAGCGGGCACATATCCCCTGTATCTGAGCTGGGGATTACAGGGGGAGGGGCTCTGGGAATGGACAGACCCCCAGCCCGCGTCTCAGGGTGGGAATTACGGGAGGGGGGCTCTGGGAAGGGGCCCGCCCTTCCCCTGTCTCAGCGCTGGGAATTACCGGGGGGGCTCCGGGCGCGGCCTCGCCCTCCCCGTGTCCCGGGGGTGTTCCCGGCCCCCGAGGGGAGGCGGGCGCCGCTTTGTCCGCGCCGGGCCCTCCCCGGGCCCTCCCCGGGCCCTCCCGGCGGGCGCGGGCCCGGCTGCGGCTGCCACGTCCCGGGGGCCGGGCCGGCCCGGGCGGGGCGAGCGGGGGGCGGGCCCGGGGCCTGCGCGGTGCCCGGGCGGGGGGCGCGGCCCCGGCGCCTCAGACAGCGCGGCCGCCGGGCGGGAGCACCATGTGCGGTGAGCACGGGCCGGGCCGGGCCGGGGGCGGCGGGCAGGGCCGGGCCGGGCCCCGTGTGCTCCGGCCGGCCGGGGGAAGGAGGCTCCGGGCGCTGCCGCCGCCCCGGGGGTGGCGAGCGGCGCCCCGGCCCCGTTATCCCGGGTGTTATCCCGGGTGTTATCCCGGGTGTTATCCCGGGTGTTATCCCGGGTGTTATCCCGGTGTATCCCGGGTGCCATCCCGGTGCCATCGCCCCGCCGCGCCGGGGGGAGCGGCTCGCTCGTGTTAATGCCCCGAAAAGGCGAATTGTCCCCCGGTGGTGACAGAACGTGGCCCGGCGGACAAAAGGCCCCGGTAGCGCCCGGGTTCGGGCGGGGATTCCGGGCTGTGGGGACGGGGAGCCCCTGCCCGGGGGTTCCGGGCTGTGGGGACGGGGAGCCCCTGCCCGGGGGTTCTGGGCTGTGGGGACGGGGAGCCCCTGCCCGGGGGTTCCGGGCTGTGGGGACGGGACAGCCCTGCCCGGGGGTGCCGGGCTGT
>NW_016690481.1:275344-300716 GCF_001604755.1 Lepidothrix coronata | reverse complement strand
TGGGGACGGGACAGCCCTGCCCGGGGGTGCCGGGCTGTGGGGACGGGGAACCCCTGCCCGTGGGTGCCGGGCTGTGGGGACGGGACAGCCCTGCCCGGGGGTGCCGGGCTGTGGGGACGGGGAACCCCTGCCCGTGGGTGCCGGGCTGAGGGTCCCGGCACGGCGGGGATGTGGGAGCCCCGCTGCTGCCCGGGGGCACACGCGGGAGCCCCCGCCGGGGTGCCCAGCCCCGGCTCGGCTCTGTGGGAACAGCCGCTCCCGCCCGGGGGGCACAGCAGTGGGGTTTGAGGCGTTACAACTTGTGACACGGGGGTTTCACGGGGCCGTTCGGGTTCGGTCGGTGCGGGCTGAGGCAGCGGGCGGGGGTCCGGCCGGGGCTCGGCAGTGCCCGGGGCCGGGACCAGCTCAGGACACACCGGCGGAGCCTCCCCGAGCTCAGCTCATGCCCCGGGCGAGCAGCAGCTCGGGCCAGCTCGGCTGGTCCTCTCACCGAGGTCCTTTCCACTCCATTTGCTCTTCTAGTACAGCCACTCCGCCTCTTCTTTTGGACACGGGAATATCACTGATCCTTTCTCTTTCTGTCCCCTCGTCTTCATGTTTTTCCATGGATATCTATGCAACAGTGATCTGTTGGTTCTTCCTGTTGTCATTCAACATTTCCTTCTCTTTTTTGTTAGTTTTATGTGCAAAATTAAAGTGATGCTCTAAGCAAGATTATGGGGTTTGTACCTAATGTGCAAGTTGCCATTTCTCTCATTGTTTTTGTGGGTTTGAACTGGTATCACCTTCAAACTCCTCCAGTACCTGGCCAGCATGTCCAGCTTCGTGCCCTCTTTCCAGAGCCTCTTTACGAGGGAGCTGGGAATCGATCCTCTTTGTCAGTCTTCCTTCTGAATAGAACTCGTGTTGTATTTCTGTAAATCGTGTTTCTGACTGTACATCTGCCCTTGTCAGAGAAAAATGAAGGTAAGGCAGGTCAGAACTGCACATCCCAATTTGCAGTCATGTGGCACCAGCTTTCTCTTTGGCCTACCGACAAATACTAAGATGTAAAGCCATCGAAGACACAGTAGTTTCCGTGCAAAAACCAAGTATAAATCCAGTGAAGGGAAGATCTGAGCTTCCCTTGTGGAAGTTGTGGAGCACTGTGAAGAGGCCATAGGGAACTCCAGCTTACATTTAACACTATGTTCAGTTGTGTTAAAAGTACAAAGTGGAGCAAAGCTAAGAATAGAAGGGATAATTATTATTATAAATAGCTTGCTGCAAGGGTAGGGATGGTTTGGGTGCCTCGTGCTTGCCTTATGTGAGGTCCAGCCTTTGAAATGTGCAGTATTAACTTTCTGCTCTTTTGTCTTTTTGTGTGTGATAAGCCCTGAAAATGCTGGGGGGAGTTACTTAGTTGTGTTCAGACTTGATGTGTTTCTCCTCTTTATGATATAAGCAAAATTCTCTTTGGATATTGAAACATTTTATGAAGACAGTGAGAAAAACATTAGTGAATATTGACTCTGCTGTTGAGTCTTGTTCTGGGGGTCAGAGATGTATCCTGTGGGGAGATCTAACTTGTCTCTCCTGACTGAGGGGATGTCTTGCAATGGAGGGCCCTGATCTCTTGTGCTGTGGGTTCCACAAGGTCTGAGCAGCTGAGTTACACAGGGTAGTGGCAGCTGCACAGGCCTGGTGAATCCTCAGACAACGTTTCTGGAATAGAATGGGAAGTTGGGATTTACACTGCTTTGTCTTGCCTGGTGGGTCCCCTGCCACCTTCAGAGTTTTACCCAATTCATCTCACACAGAAAGGTGGTTATTATGATGAGTTTTAACAGAAAAAATGTGACTGCTGCAATTGTCGTCTGAATTCTCAGATACCTTCGTTTATCAGAGAGACTGAAGGGAGAGCTTCAGTTCACTCCATCAACAGCTTCAGCTTCCAGACTGGAATTATCAACAGTGTTTTCCCTGGTGTTCAGGTTTATGTGTGACCTTACGAAGTCCCATGGTCTGACAGGCTCCTGCTGCTGGACAGGGGAAGGAAAGGAACCTCAGAGTTCAGTTCTTGGTGTCTGACAGCAATATGGAGATGTGCTGGGGTTCTGCTTTTAATAGTGTTAGTGAAAAATAGCATTTGCTCTTGGTGTGTGTTAGAAACTTGCAGTTTGAAGACCTGGCCAGTGTAAGTTGGGTGTGCTTTGGTCTGAATGCACCAAATAGTGCATTCAATGGCATCTATGGCATGAATGTTCAATGGCATCTATGAAATAGTTTAGAAAACAGGTTTTTCAGGGTAACCAGGCTCGATGGACTGTTCTGTAAATCAGTAAACCTGTTGTATGCTGTAACTGGTTTTAATGACAAAAGGGATTGTAGAATTTAGGTCTTGTATTACTAGTGATTCCTGAAGATAAAAATGGGAATAAGAAAGACTTGAGTTTCAGGTTTGGGGGTTGTCTGTCCAGCAGTGGGGGCTGCTGTCCCCCTGCTGAGCTGCCATTTGTCACCCCGAGGTGTCCCTGGGGGCTGCCCTTCTCTGAACCAGGAGCAGTGGTTCTTGCCCAGAGGGAACCCCCAGAACTGATGCTCTGGTTGCTCAGTGAGGCAGGAGAAACCCTGCCCCTTTCAGCTGGGGAGGGAGAGGTGTGTGTGTGGGCAGCCAGAGCAGCATCCAGTGCACAAATGTGGGTCTGCACTGAGGGGATGTTTTCCTGCTTTGCTTTTTGCTCAACCTGGAGGTGATGGGTTGGGTGTAACCTCTCCCCTGTGCAGCTCTGACAGCACAGCCAGGGTGGGTCTGACCTTGTGCTCCTCAGACCGGGCAGAAATAGCGAGGTTTTGGTACACAGGGGTTGGCACCTCCCTGAACTGCAGGTGACAGGAGCCCACTCCAGTGGGGCTGAGCATCCCTTCTGGGATAAAGGATTCCTTGGAATTGCCAGGGGGATGTACTGATGGCATCGTCTGTGGAAGTGGTTTAACAGTAAAGGGTGTGCTACAAAGGAGTTTGTGAGTAAACCCAGCCTGAAGGCTTTTCTGCTTTTGTAGGAAAAGGATTAGGAGAAGCTGTTCCTGAGTAACTTCACCTATTCAAGATCCTGGAGAAGATTATTTGTCTGGAAGTAGTGATTAATTTCATTTGCCTGTGAACTTCCCATGAAATAAAGGAATCTGAGCTCCGAAAAGGTCACAGGAAAATGAAGTTCTCAGAAAAAGTATTGTGACTGTCAACTATAAAAATCAGGAACATCCATTTCTGTTAAAAGTACCATCTGTTTATAGGGAGCTCTTTGTGTAGCTGACAGTAAGAAGACCCAGGATTTGGGCCTGAATATTAAAAATCAGCTCTCAGAGAGAGTTGGGTTTCCCAAGCTGCCAAATACCTGTTCTCATGGTTCCTCAGGTAAGGTTTTTAAGGCAAACCCACAAGAAAGGAAATGTTTTATGTTCTAGAGTATATAGATCAAGATATTTCACTGAAGAGAAATACAGACAGGACTCCTTACTGTGGATTTCAGTGTGATTCAGGGGTTGTCTGATAAGCTGACATGCTTTGAACGAGCCTTTTCAGTCCACGTGTGCAAACTCCTGTGTCAGGTCAGTTGTTTAAATATGTCATTAAGTTGAAATGCTTCATTATGTTGTAAAGTGGGAGTGCTGTTCTAATTCCCAAGTGTATTAGTGTCAAGTCCTGAGGTGCATTAGTGTACTCCAGCCAGGGCTGTTGTGTTTCCTGAGCCTGGCAGACAGACATTCCTGGAGTGTCTTTGCTGCTGTTTTCTTTCAGCTGGGAATTCCCAGTTCCAAACGAGAGGGAAGTTCACAGGGTTGGTGTTTTGCTTCACATATCATGTGTTTCAGCTGGAACAATGCCAGCTCAGGGCTTGTCAAGATAGAGTGATTAAACGTCATTAAATGTCACTCATATATCTTGGTTTCCTGGAATACTTCCTCCTGCTGGCTCATTTCCACAGTGAGTTCCAGGGGGCAGGTGTGGTGTTGTTACTGAACAGCCCTTGTGTGGGAGGGGCTGAAACCAAAACTCCTCTTTTTGGGTCTGCTGGGCACTTGAAATTCATGGTTCTGGGAGGTTCTGCTCGGAGTTTGGGTTTGTACATTTTCAGCACCTGACAGCTGGGCTGGCAAGGGGGATAAGCTGGGGATACACCAGATGGGACCCTGGTGGAACTCCTTGGATTTGCCTTGGAATTTCATCCAAACCAGCGTGTTCCCACTGAGAGTTGTGATTTCAAGAAACTGTCACTTTGACAGAGAGATTGGTGCTTCTCTGAGAGCCCTCCTGACAGAGATCTGTGCAGTTGTGTCTCCTCACTCCTGACAGAGCTGTGCAGTTGGTGTGTCCTCATCTCCTGACAGAGTTGTGCAGTTGGTGTGTCCTCATCTCCTGACAGAGNTGTGCAGTTGGTGTGTCCTCATCTCCTGACAGAGTTGTGCAGTTGGTGTGTCCTCATCTCCTGACAGAGAGCTGTGCAGTTGTGTTCCTCAGCTCCTGACCAAGAGCTGTGCAGTTGTGTCTCCTCATCTCCTGCTGGTGTGAGAGGAAAGGTCCTTTCCAGGCTGAACTGCAGGGTTGGGTGTTCTGTGTCCCACCTCGGGGCAGGCTGCCTTTTGTGGCTGGATGAAGTGACCCTTTGTTCAGCTGTGGAGTGAAAAGAGGGCTTTTCTTGCAGGGCCCGGGCTCTGTGTCACACTGGGACGTGTGTGTCACGCTGTGTGTCACCTGGGTGCCCTCTGACAGTGACACAGTTGGGACCCAGTGCTTGAGCTCTGATTTCAGAGGAAAATTCTCTCTGCACAGCCCAGCTTGTGGCTGCTGGGAGAAAGGAATATTTTTCAAAAATGCTCCTAGATCAAGCACTTCTTTCCTCTTCAGTCTTTCTGTTGAGGGCAGTGGAGCTGTACTTAAAAGTGGCAGTGATTCCAAGGTGTGATTGCTCAGATATTCCTGAATAACCCAATAGTTAAGAGTCAGTAAAAATGCTGGTTTTGAAATGTGCACTCAAACTTTCCCCAGCTATGACGAGTCACCTCATTACAGGATGTTTGAAAAGGAGAAAATGAAATGCATTTGTAAATATTTCCAGTAAATGAAACTTCTTTACACATAATTCATCATGATAAGTGTCATAAATGGGTGATAAGCCTTCAGATACTGGAGTCCAGCTTGCAGATTAGTAAGTCGTGTTTTGGAAGACTTGTGTCCTTTTACAGGAGCCTTATTGTCCCATATTTTACTTTAATTATGCATCATTTTTACATGTTCTAGTTTTATTTCATTTTTTCCTGTTTCCTCTAAGGTGCATTTCAAACCTCCTTGTCTTACTTTCATTTTTGTCTGTAAGATGTGTTGCTCACAGGTGAGTTCTTAGAATTTGATTTTCCCAGGGGCACCTCCATTATCACTCCAGCTATTTTCCTCTCAGGGTCTAAAAGCTGAACTGAGTCAAAATGGAATCTCCCAGTGTTTACAGGGTCTGGTGTTTTTTTGAGGAGTGTGTCTGCATATTTCACATCATTAACAGTGTATTTGCATTTCTTCTGATTTCCTTACTTTTCATAGTCTGTGTTTTCTGATAAGAGGCACTGAATTCCTTGGGTTGGGTTTTTTGGGGGTTGTTCGGGTTTTTTTTTTGTAGCATTCTTAGTCTCAGGTTCATATTTTTTTCACAGGCCTCCTGAATAATCTTAATTGTGCTGTAATTAATAGACTTTTTCAGTGCCTGAGACAAGTGCCAAGCTGGCTGCTTTCTGGATGAATGTGTTGTGTTTGTTTGCAGTACAGGCAGGAGTAAACCCTTTGGTTTTCCCTCTCGTTCCAGAGGAGCCATCCCTTCCTGAGGGCACGGCATTCTGTCCTCCCCTGCCAGCAGTTGTGATCCCTGACAAGGAGTCAAGTTTGGAGCTGTTGGTTGGGTGTTTTTTTTTAGTTTAGGTGTGACTGAACTTGCTGAAATGTGCAGAGAAAACAAGTTCTCAAGCCACTGTCTGATTTGGGTTCAGATTTACCAAAGGTGTCCAGCCCTGCCTGCAGGGAGACAGTTCTGCTTTTAAGCCATTTTTTTTGGTTCAGAATAAGTAGAAATCCAAGTGTCAGGAGCGAGATGGAGACTAAAATGTTCAATTCACATTTTAAAAAAATATTTTATGACAGGGAAATGAGTTTCTGCCTAAAAACTGTGCCTGTCTGTGGAGTGAGACTGTTTTCAGGAGGAGGGTTTGGTTTCAGAGGGCTCAGCCCAGGGTTGCTGTGCTGTGCAGAGTGATGTTGGTGGGGCTGGGAGCTGGGCTGTCCCCCTTCCCTGGTGTCCCCACCCTCTGGCTGTGCCCAGTTTCCCAGTTCCAGATGAGTGGGTGACACCCTGGGCCCCCCTGTGCTTCCATGGAAAATACCCTCATTTAAAATGTGATATCACGGCCTGGAAATGAGTTGGGGTTTGTGCCTGGTGGTGTTACAGGGGCAGTGCCTGCCATCCCACAGTCCCAGGAGCATTCCCTCCCACCCTCATCCCCCTGATCCCAGAGCATTCCCTCCCACCCTCATCCCCCTGATCCCAGAGCATTCCCTCCTATTCTCATCCCCCTGATCCCAGAGCATTCCCTCCTATTCTCATCCCCCTGATCCCAGAGCATTCCCTCCTATCCTCATCCCCCTAATCCCAGAGCATTCCCTCCCACCCTCATCCCCCTGATCCCAGANCCCCTGATCCCAGAGCATTCCCTCCAACCTTCATCCCCCTGATCCCAGAGCATTCCCTCCCACCCTCATCCCCCTGATCCCAGAGCATTCCCTCCCACCCTCATCCCCCTGATCCCAGAGCATTCCCTCCCAGCCCTTGCAGGCCGCTGTCTGTGGAGGCTGGAGACATGGACAGGGAGCCAGGGTGGGATATAAGGTGGCAGAGCCAATCCCTCAGTGCCCTCGCTGTCCCACGGTGCTTCCCCTCCACCTTCCCTCAGTTCTCTTTCCTCCCTGTGTCTTTCCATATCCCACTGCTCCGTCCCCAGATTCCCGAGGCTGCCTCACCCTTTCCCTGGCAGCCTGTCCCGTTCCTGCTCAGCCAGGGAAGAAGGGCCTCCTCTGTGCTCCCTCAATGGGCCCTTGTGCCTCTCACCCGGCTGCTGTTCCCGGGAAGGCCGTGCAGGAGCCAGCCTGGCCACAGGGGATGGAGTTCCAGCCCCAGAGCACCCCAAGGCTCCTCGTTGCTCCCTCTCCAGCAGGTCCTGCCCGAGCGGCCGGGCTGCTCTGCCATGGGAATGGGATGAGTTCCCAGGGAGCTGTGCCCCAGTGGGACTGGCTGTGCCACTCTGAGGTGGCTGAAATGCCACCAAGGGGGTGCAGAGCTTGTAGGTTCTTCTGGAGAACCGTGTGATGGGCCCAGCACCATCCAAAGGAGGTGTGAAGCTCCAGGGATTGGCTGGGAAGGGGACCCTGAGCGTGGCATCCGGGATACATAAAACACAGAGCGAGGTTTCAATCAAATGATTTAGATGATTTAAAAAAAAATGCAAGCAGTGTTTGTGATTCTGTAATTACTCATGGTGGTTTTAGTTATGCCTTCTGGAGTGGCTGGACTTGGGATGTCCTGGCAGGTGACAGGGAAGTATCAGGGACTGCTGCAGCCCAGCTGCCTTTGAAAGCCCTCTCAGGTGCCTTTTGTCTCTGCTTTATGGTAACTTGTTTTATGTGTAACTCTCCTGCTGCATTGGGTGTCTGTTCAGAGGGGGGCTTTTCCAGCTCCTGCTGTAAGACCTGGAGTCATTTAAAGGATTTTGGGCATCCAGGATATAGCTGAAATGTGCTGTCCTTCAGCCTGACAACCACTCAGTCAGCTCACTTCAAACAGGAGGCTGCTGTTTGTCTGAAGAAGGCAGTTTTTAGAAGCAGAGTGAAAGAAGCATCTCGAATTGGAAAGCTGTTTTTATGCCAAGGGGTGGGGATGAGGGTTTGGAGATGAAGGCATCCTTCCCAGGAGGCGTTTGGAGCACAGCAGAGGTGTTTGCTGCTGTCGGGATTTTATCTGCTCTGAGCTGTGGGCTGGGAGGTTTGGGGAGGAGGAGCTCACCCTGTCTGTGAGACTGGAGGATCCAGCACTCAGGGTGAGCAGATTCCATGGGAGAGCAGCAGCCCCGTGTGCCCTGTTGGTTTGGGATCGGGAGCAATGGAAAGGAAACTGAATTTTCATAAACTTGGTCCTGGTAGCCTTGCGGGTGGTTTGGGAAATGAAGGCAGAAGCCAAAGGAACCAAGTGAAAAGCTCCTTTTTTATTGTTTTGCCTTCATCTGAGTAGGATTAAGAAAAGGAACACTAGAAAGTGCATCTGATTTCTTGCAGCAGCGTGGAAGATCAGGGAGTTGTGGTGAGCTCTGTTTGCAGCAGAGCTCCAGGGACATGTCACTTCTCCTGGCAGTGGGAAGGTGAAGCTCAGGGCAAGCTTATCCTGAGACCTTTCCATGGAAAAGGGAGAAGGAACAGGAGAGGGTCAGAACAGCTTGGGCTGTGTAAGGTCCTGTCCCTACTGTGGCTGAGCAGTCCTTGTAAATGGTCCAGCACTTTGCTGTGGGATGTTCTGTGTGTCCATCAACACTGAGTAGCCCCTATTCCTACTTATAAAATAAAGACAACAAAAGGTTTGGAACTATTTAGTTTAATTCCAAACCACAAAAAAGCTGAAGAATGCAATTTTTCAAATATTCTTTAAAATAGTCTCTGTGTAAAGGTGTATGCTCTAAAAGCCCTGTTGGGAGCACAGTTTCTCCCATGAATAAAAGTTTGGGAGCTGTATGGCAGCACCATCAGGGAAATATCAAAGATGTCTTTAAAAGGGCTTTGGGTTTGTGTGTGTGACTGAATTCTGATCTCAAGAGGTTTTGATAAAGTTTCTCAAATGGCAAACCTGGAATTCCCAGTCACACAGATGGATGTTTGTGTGAATCTGGTCTCACTTTTACTCCACACAGATATTTTCTCCTTTCAGATGTTACAGGGTGAAACTCTAGGTTTCAAGTACGGATATTTCTAGCACCTAGTAAATGTCTTTTCCTCCTACTGCTTCATGGTGGCACCAAAGGAAATGGTTCTGAGCTGGAGCCAGGGTTGGCATTAGAGATGGAGGAATTTGTGTGTCCTCATCACTGCTTAAAATAGAAGCAACAATTAATCTTCCTCTGCAACCCACAGGAAAAGGAGCTCCATTGGTTTGGGGGTGTTCGTGTGCACGAGTGAAATGATTTTGTTCTCAGTGAGTTAGTGGGAGGAACTCGAAAGCTCTTGAAGGAAGAGTTCCTTTGGAGGGTGGTTCTTGGCGTGCTCTGTGTTAGTGAGCCCTGACTTCTTCACCTGCGGGGAGGAGCGTTCTCTGCCCTGTGTTGTCCCCTGGCAGCTCACCCTCTTGTGTAGGTCCAGCCCCCGGGGAAATTATGCCTCCCATCACCCCCAGGCTTGTCCTGCTCAGATGCTTTCAGAGTCAGGAGAGGGATGAGGGTGTTTTTGGGTAGTTTTGGTCTGTTAAATGTTAGTGACATCTCCGTGGGGCTGAAAACGTGGTGGTGAAAACTGTCAGCAGAGAGTTCATGGTACTGTTTGAGTTTTAACTTAGTGCACACACAAAGGAGCTGGCACATACAGAGCTTCCTCAGCTGTGATTCTGTGGTAAGATTGTTCTCTTTTCCCCAACCAGGCATCTTTGCTTACCTGAACTACCATGTTCCCCGGACGAGGCGGGAGATCCTGGAGACCCTCATCAAGGGGCTCCAGCGGCTGGAGTACAGGGGCTATGACTCTGCAGGTACCTCTCCCTTCAACAACACTGCCTCTTCTTTTGAGTTTTGGCTTGTAAGTGATGGGTTTTGTGGTGTAATTGTGAATGGTTTCTACTGTCTTCTACTGTTGAAGAAAACTGAAACAAACTGGATGTGCCTGTGGTCAGGTGGTCAGAGGTTTGGATTAACCTTCAATACACAGATTTCTATAAACATTCTTGATGCCTTTTTTTTTTTCTAAGGCTTTAAAAATACTGACAAGGGTGGCAAAAGGAAAACTTATTTCTGCTCTGAGGGGTTTCTTGCCTGTATGTGGAAGGAGAAAGGGCACTGGAAAAAGAAAAAAGGGCAGTATTGGTTTGCTTCAAAGATTGTAATAACTTCTGCACTTCACTCTCTTTCTCCACATCCCATGGTGGTGCTTAGGTGTGGGACTGGATGGTGGAAACGACAAAGACTGGGAAGCCAATGCCTGCAAAATCCATATTATCAAGCAGAAGGGCAAAGTGAAGGCCCTGGATGAAGAGGTTCACAGTGAGTATCTCCCTTTCCTCCTTTGCCTGCCCTCTTCCCTTGAGCTGTCCTCTCCCCTCGTTTGGGTTTTGGATATCACCTGTTTTACCCACCAGCACTGGATTTCCAAGTGACCTGGGTGTGTAGAGCCAGAGGTGTCAACACTCACCCCTGTGCTGTGAAGGCACCATGTGCTGTGAGCACTCCCCAGTGCTCCTGTGGGTGTGGGGTGAAGGCACAGAGAAGTCCTGATTCCTTGAGACAAATCAGTCACAGCCTGTTAAAGTAAAATAGACCTGAAATATGTTTTAAAAAGGACCTAAAAACCCCAAACAAAATCAATCCTTAAGATGAGAGATACTTATCTAGAGCTTGAGCAGAAAGGAGAAATGCTCTAATAACTCACCAGGTGGATTTTAACTGTTGTAACGCTTGTCCCAGCTCAGTCTGTCCATCTGGGGGTGATGGGCTCTGCAGGTGGCTTTGGGAAAGCACTGGTGTGTGACACTGTCACATCATGAGAGCAGGCAGTGAGGGCTTCTGCAGCCCTTTCTGCTTCTCTGTGTTCCCTTGATTGAGATGTTAAGTTCATTAAATCTGAGCTTGATGCAAAGACACAGAGTTGTTGGGAGTGGGATACAGGTGGGCTGTGTGAGGGTGGGGAAGTGCTTTTCAGAGCAGTCAGGATCTCTGTTTCACATCCCAAAGCTGCTCTGTTGATGTCACTCAAATCTTTTTAACCCACTCTTGTGTTACCCTCAGGTGCAGAGTGTTGTGTGTCCCAGAGGGAGGTGGGTTGGTCTGCTCTGGGTGTAAACCAGGAGCCAGAAAGGCCAGATGAGGTGGGGTGTGTGGTACAGAAACAGGAGAGAGATAAAGGATTCCTGAGGAAACGTTTGTCTGCTCAAGAAAGTTGCAGGATAGTTTTAAAGAGGTTGTGGAGACACTTGTGGAACAAAAGGAGTATTTTTTTCCCAAAGAAATATTATTGCTAATGGTACATTTTCTAGAGACAGGGGTTAGGGATGAATAACTAAGTGGTGTGTAGCCATGAGGTGGGCTGGCACAGTCAGAGGTGACAGGTCACAGGGGCATCCTGAGAGATAACAAGGTTGGATTCTTTCTTAAAGGTTATTTTGTGTTTTAGCAAGGTGAGGAATGCAGGGTGATTGCTTGTGTCCATCTGCATTGTCCATCCCTGGAAACACCTTGGTGTTTTGGTTGGACTTGATGGTCTTAAAGGTCTTTTTCAGCCTTAACAATCCTGTGATTCCGTGTCCTGTGGGATTTGCTGGTTCTGTTTCCCTGCCAGCATTCCTGTCCTGTGATCCCTGGAGGCCTGGGGAGACCCCCACCTTGCCTTGGGGTAGGGACAGCCCCTCAGGACTAAAACCTTCCCCTTCTGCTGCAGAGCAACAGGACATGGACCTGGACATCGAGTTTGATGTGCACCTGGGGATCGCCCACACGCGCTGGGCCACGCACGGGGAGCCCAACCCCATCAACAGCCACCCCCAGCGCTCCGACAAGAACAACGGTGAGTCCCCAGCCCCTGCAGCCTCTGCAGGAGCTTCCTGCTGCCTCCCCTGCCCTGGAGGGGTGGCTGGACCCGGGCTGGGGGTTTATTCAGTGGTGCTGAGCCCAGCTGAGGGGAAGCTGCAGGGGCTGGACTCGGTTTTTGGCCACGGGGTGTGTTGGCAGTGAGGGGTGATCCCAGGGAGGGGTGGGGTTGGTGCCCAGGGGTTGGGTGGGTGTGTGGGCACAGAGCAGGGAGGTAAAGGCAGAAGGAAATTGGATGGTGAGAACTCTCGTGACCGTTCCTTGGAGCAGGATTTTGTATACTTTTTTCCCCATTTATTTTGGTTTTTCCCTGATCCCACTGCACAGAAGGGGTTGTTGTGCTTGGGGCTGTCACAGTGTGGGTTGTGATGGGTGTAGCTGCCCCAGGAGCAGCAGGGAGTTTAATTGCTCCCAGCAGGATGGAAGCTGCCAAGTGCCTGAGTGACTCTAGAAGCTTTGCAGGATCTTGGCAGCCCTGGTCCCACCCAGGTCACTCTTATCCTCTGCCATTCCCAGCCACACCAGTGGGGCAGAGCAGAGAATCCCAGCAGGAGGTGAATCTGCTTTGTTCTGCCAAGTGCCTCTCCCACAGTGACGTTCTGTGGGCTCTGGGGTCAGTTCCATGGCTGTGGGCTTTGCTGCCAGGCTGGGGCTGGTGCTGGTGCTGAACAGGGCCTTTCCTCTGTCCCCAGAGTTCATTGTCATCCACAATGGCATCATCACCAACTACAAGGACCTGCGGAAATTCCTGGTGAGTGACCCCTGGGTGTGTGTGGGACACTCCCTCCCTGCCTTCCCACTCACCTGTGCTCACACACTTCCCACTCACCTGTGCTCACACACTTCCCACTCACTCCCCCACTTGTATTCTCACACTCACTTTCCCACTCGAACTCCCCCACTCGCATTCACACTCCCCACTTGTCCTGTTCCTTCACTCACTCCCCAGATCTCATTTTCACTCCTTCCACTCCCCCACTCACGTTCACTCTCCTCCATTCACATTCCCCCACTCCTATTTGCACTCACCTTCACTGAGACTCTCACAGTAACTCTCCTACTCCTGAGTTCCATCCCCCCATTCCCTCTCTACCTCACCCCCTCTTGCCTTCCCACTCCCATCCCTCCTCACTCCCCCACTCATATTCTCACACTCATACTCACTGCAGTGCTCACTCCCCCAATTTACACTCCCTTCTTGATCCCTCACACCCCTGCTCCCACTCCCATTCTCCCATTCTCTCTGTTCACATTCCCTCTCTCACACCCCCTCATTATTCCACTCACTCCTTCTCCCTCCCCACTCATGCTCACATCCCCCTCCTCCTCACTCCCCCGCTCATGTTCTCACACTCACCCCTTCACTCTCACTCTCTTCCATTCTGCACTCACTCCCACTCACTGCCCTGTGCTCCCTTCCTCATATTCTTGCAGTTTGAAAGGCAGGAAAGAAGGATGAAAGGAAAATGTGAAGTGAGGAGAGAAAGAAGGAAAAAATGAAAGGCGTAAAAGGAAGAGGAAAAGTAGAGGGAAGAATTCAAAAAAAGATGGGAGAAAAGAGGAAGAACAACTGCAGTATGGAAGGATAAAAAACAAGGAAAGAAGGAAAGGCGGGAAAGAAAAAGGGCAGGCAGAAAAAAAAAGAAAGGCAAGAAAAAGGGAAGGAAAAGGAAAGATGGGGAAGGTGGGAGCAAAGAAAAGGAAAGTTATGAGGAAAAGGTCAGAAAAGTCAAAGGGAGGGATAAAAAGGAAAAGCAAGAAGAAAAGTTAGGAGAAAGGAAGGAAAAGCAAATGCAGGAACAAAGGGAGGAGGGAGAGGGGAGGGAAGGCAGAGGGCTGGTCACCCACACGTGCTGTCGCTGCAGGAGAGCAAAGGCTACGACTTCGAGTCGGAGACGGACACGGAGAGCATCGCCAAGCTGGTCAAGTACATGTACGACAACCGCGACAGCGACGACATCAGCTTCACCACCCTGGTGGAGAGGGTCATCCAGCAGCTGGTAATGCTGCCAGGGCAAGGGCACCCAGCACAGATACACTGCCCAGCAGCTGGTAATGCTGCCAGGGCACCCAGTACAGACACACAGTGCCAAAGACAGCACTGCTTCACCACCCTGGTGGAGAGGGTCATCCAGCAGCTGGTAATGCTGCCAGGGCAGGGATCCAGCACAGACACACAGTGCCCAAAATCAGCAGCTGCCCTCCAGCACTGCCCAGGGCAGCCTGCCCCTGCCACCACTGCAGGATGCTCGGGGGCACATTTCTGTCTCTCCTGCCTCTGGCAGTTCATCTCAGACATGCCTTTGGGTTTCTTTAATATTAGTCAGTACTCATCTGGAAAAGGTCTCCATTTTGGGGCACAGCAGCCCTTGGAGGCTGCCAGTCCCCGGGGTGTGGGGGGCTGAGTGTGGGAGGTGGGAGCTGGCCTGGGAGAGATTGTGTGAAGGTGAGTCTGTGCTTCCAGTCCTTCCTGAAATCTCCATCTGGGAGAGCTGCTGACCCCTTGTGGGAACTCCACCGCAGAGCCTCTGGTTCCACGTGTCAATCTGTGCCCAGCCATGTGCAGGAACAGGATCCATCACAATTTACCTCTCATCCCAGAGCACCTCATTCAGGAGAGTTTTTCAGTGATTTCCCTGCCAGGAGCTCTTGTAGCAGCAGGCCAAGAGCGTGTGTTGCTGGCAGGTTTGGCTCACCTGTACGTTCTGTGCCACCTCACCTGGGCAAACACCCCAAGGTTTTGGTGCTTCCTTTGCCTTTGTAGGTCCCTTCACTGTGCTCTGAGCTAATGCAGGAGCATGGGGTGGGTAACCAAGGCTGTCTGGCTGCAGTGTCTTCTGGGGTTCAGAACACTCATTCCATGGTTAAGGATGCACTGCCTGGGCTCAGGGGAGGGAGATCCTTCCAGGGTGAGGGGGCTGCAGCTACAGGTGGTTCTGAGACATCTGTGGAACCACCTGTTTGGTGTATCTTCTTTGTTCCCAGAAACATGGGACCAGCTTCTGTACTGGGAATACTGAAATGGTGCCCAGGCCTCACGTGAAAGGATAAACAGTTTGTGTTTCTCTTGTTCCAGGAAGGTGCTTTTGCCCTTGTGTTCAAGAGCGTTCACTATCCTGGGCAGGCCGTCGGTACCAGGTAAATGTGGTAGAGGTTGTTTTTATCACACTGGATGTGCTGGGCTGAGAGAGGCTGTTGTTTTTAATTTCCTTTCTCCTATTTTCCATCTACCATAACAGAAAATTCCCAGAGATATTTGGAAAATGTCTTGGTGACCAGCTGTATCACACCTGGTCTGGTTGCGATATCACACCTGGTCTGGTTGTGATAAAAAAGCTTTGGGGGTTTTTTTGTATACTCTGGTTGTGATTTGAAAGAAGATGGTTTTATCTTTTATTTGGTGCTGTTGTGGCAGCACTTGGGTGGGTCCTCCATTTGACCTGGAAGCTGGGCCAACCCCATGTTCAGGTTTTCTGCCTGACTTTTACACATCAACATCAGCTGGGTTGGTTTAGCCACACATGTGCCTACACAGGTGTTGAGTTTTGGTGCCAATGCCTGTTTGTGGGTACGTGCAGTGAGGAACAGTTCCCAGTTCAGGTGTCTGTGGGATTGCAGTGACTCTGGCAGAGTTTTCTCTGACCTTCAGACAGGTTCCTCACATCCTTGTGTTGTGTTCGTTCCGAGATCCTCTCGCTCTGTTGTGGCCTCTCCTGTTTGCAGTGGCTCTGGGAGGCTCTGGAGGCCCAGCTGCCGTGCTGGGGTGGGCTGAGGGTGGGCTGTGTCTGAGGCTGTCCTGCTGTTCCTGCAGGCGAGGCAGCCCCCTGCTCATCGGCGTGCGCAGCGAGCACAAGCTCTCCACCGACCACATCCCCATCCTGTACCGCACCGGTGAGTGGGACCCTTCCCTCTCCCAGGGCACGGGCACAGATCCTGCAGAGACCTGTGTGCCTTGGGATGCAGATTGTGCTTTTAAACTGTTCTCTGTAAATCGTAAATTAAGCCGTTATCAGAGATTTTTTTAAAGTAGGTTTTTAACACGTGCTCTGCCACCACATCCCTTGTGTCAGTCTCCGATTTTATAATCAAAGCTTTAATGTCCAGTGGTTGCAAGGAAAATACATCTTAATAGAATAAAATGGAATCATAGGGTCACAGAATGGTTTGGGTTGGAAGGGGCCTTAAGGCCCATCTCATTCTACCCCCTGCCATGGGCAGGGACACCTTCCACTATCCCAGGTTGCTCCAAGCCCCGTCCAACCTGGCCTTGGGCACTTCCAGGGGTGTTAGAATAGTTCAGTACAGTACAGGTAACAGTATAGTTAAACACAGATACTCAGATGTGTATTCTGTGTGTGGCATATTGGCATTCCTAGACCTGGCTGTTTTCAAGAACAAAAATGACAGAACTTTTTAGGTTGGAGGCTTGGCATGATCCCAAACCTTTCCCTCACCCCCCAACAGCACTTTTAAGCATCAGAATTGTCACACACCCTTTGTGTGACCATCTGTATTTAACATGTATTTATGTTGTCTGTCTGTCTGTCTCACACGAGGGTTTTGCCACCACACACAGTTGCACCCTTGAAAGTGAGAAGGGACTGAGAATTACCCTGTAATTTGCTGTTGTCGGAAGGGTCTGAACCTGTTCAGTCCCTGGGCCCTGGACTTGTGTTCTGAGCAGTGCAGGGATCCAAAGGAGTTGATCCAGAGCAATTGCTGTCCTGTGTCTTGCTGCTTCCTAACGGTGTAGCTGCTCCCTTGCTGCAAGAACCAGTGCCAGCAGCTTTGCCTCTTGGTTGTGTTGGATAATTAGCAGTAATCCTTTATGTATGTATGTAACACTGTGTTTATTTACTGAGTGTCTGAAGTTTGGTTTGTTTTTTTTCCCAATTGCACTTCCAGCTGTACAATCTATGGATCATTCTTTTGATGGAATATCCATAAAAATGGAGGAAGGTGCCTACCAGAAAAAAGCTAATACTGGAAATTTCAGACAAATCCTCCAGTTCTTTAGGAAAGGAATCACAGATGACACAAAGATGCATTGTCTCTTTAATATGTGGTTATTGCTTTCTGTGTAGGGTAGTGAAACAAGTGGGATAACCAGAATTTCTTCTTGATCAGAAACACCATGAGCAACACGCAGGAAAATCCACCCACCATCCCATTTCAAATATTGGGACATAATGCTCAGCATATGTGCAAAACTGATGACAGTGCATGTTCCCTGCAGCTCTGACTACAGGAGGAAACAGTAAATTACCTTAGAAAACAAAGCCCACTAAACTAGGAGGCTGCTAATAATCCTGATGCAGGCACTGTCCAAAATTCCTTCTGGAATTCTGGTTGTCAGAGCTGCATCTTCCCCCTGACTGTGGTGTGAGGCTGAGCTGCAGCCTCTGGTCGAAGCATTAAAGTTGGCCTGAGGCTGGAACTTCTTTCTCTCTGCTCATTTATCAGGGTGAGCCATTTTTAATTCACATTAAGTACTTAACTTTTTTTAAAGGCCAACCCATCACATGTGATGTGAGGCACTGAGTTCACATCTGAAGCAGGGGAGCCCTTTTTTGTGAGAGAAAAGATCTGATTCTTGGTGGCCTCAGGCACTGGCAGCTCAGTGGGTGGGATCTCAGAAACCCCTCTTGCTGGAGGAGGAACAAACCTGGGTTTGTGGAAAGGTGCACTGTGTTCTCTGCCAAGAGCTGGTTTACCTGGCTGCAAACATCAGGTGAGATTTTGTTTCTTTTTAGCAAACACAGCTCTCAAGTCAGTGTAAAGTGTTGAGGGTAAAATTCTGATTAACCTTAATTCCCAGGGACTTCAGGAACCAAAGTACCTCAGCTCTCAGGGAGGCTGAAAAACTGAGTCCCCTACCCATTTTTACTGTACCTGTGTTTATTTTCCATGGTGTCTCCACTTTTGATTCAGAAGGGAAAAGAGTGAAGGAATAAAGGATTACCTCTGTGTTGCTTCTAAATTCTAGTAAATGGGGGGTTGGTGCTGGAGAGCAACAGTCCAGATTATCTGTAGATAAATGGACAATCTGTGGACAAATCCATAGATAACATAATAATCATAATTGGCTGATAATGCTCACTGCAACTTCCCAACCCCTCCTTGGAAATCACACACACTGCACGTGTGTGTGCACAGTAAGAACATGTTCCAGTTCCAGCTCAGTGTAGAATCTGGAATACAGGAAAGCAATGCAACATAATAAAGTCAATGCAGGGAAGTGTTATGTTTTAAGAAACCAAATTTGCATGTTTTGATCAGGTCTGGGTGCTTCTCTTGGGGAATGGCCACTAACAAACAGCTCTGCTCTGTCCTGTCTCAACACCAAATCAGCCTGTCCTGTCTCAGCTCAACAACCAAGATGTTGTTCTCCTCATTTACTGACTTAATAACTCAAGTGGAGGGCTCTAAATCCTTGCTGAGTGGACCTTTCTTCCCGAGTACCAACATGAAAGCAGTATTTTTTCTTTACATTTTCATTTGCAGAAGTACAAATCTAAACACCATGAGCTGTACTTACATCACTGAATCAGATCACTGTCCAGTAGGTGAAACAACATCAGGATTATGGAATAAATATAGAATAGAGTAACTTCAGTGCTGTTGTTCTTCAGCAATAGCCACATTTTGGTAGATAAGCTGATTAATCCACCCCCACCCTTCCCATACAGTGACTGGCAAATGATGTTGCTGGAGGCCAGTGCTGAGCAGTAGGTGTTGGGTCCTCATCTGCATTCCTGAGGAGCTTCACCACTGAGAGGTATTTTTTGAGGAGGAAGATCAGAGAGTATTGGGAATTAGCAGAGTATTCCAGAAAGGATCCCTGGTGGATTTCTCTAAGGCTGAGCACAAGTTTTTCCGAAGCTGCCTCTCAGTCCTGTCCCCTCCAGCACACCTGGATCCCTCCTGGCAACAGCCCAGGACCCACAGCAGGTCTGATTTTTTGGATCAGAGCGAGGTGGGTGTATTTGATAGCACAGGAACAACGCTGAGCACTTAATCCTGGATTTCCTGAGCTGTGTCTGACCATGAGCTCAGCCAGACAGAACTGGGCTTGGGCTACATCTGCCGTGCTCAGTGGAGCACTGTGGTTGCACAGGTGGCAGCTCTGAAAGAATTTCCCCAGTGCTGAGAATAATTGACAAAAAAAGAGCAATCCTGCTCCATTTCTGAGAGCCTCAGGAGAGTCAGTGAGGCAGGAGCAGGGGAGAAACTCAAAATCACACCCAGGGCAGGTTCGAGTGGGTGAATGTGGCTGCTCACGAAGCAGCTTGAATTCTCTGCTGGTGGAGCCACATAGAACTTCCATTTGAGTTTTTACTTACATTTTCCTCTACACTTAAAACCCTGCACTAACACTACACTTGCAGATTGAATTGGAGAGGACATAAACCCCTTGCAAGCAAACTGAGAACGGGCACAACACCACTGAGTGCTGCTGTGCTGCCCTGTCCCGTCACTGCTCCACTCCCTGTGACCACCCACGGGGATCAAAACAGTGCTTCATGTTGGTACCGAGCCTTGGGGCCTCTCTGGGTCTGACCTGTGCCCAGTGTGTCCGTGTGGGCAGCTCCTGATCCTCGTGTCTTCCAGGGAAGGACAAGAAGGGAAGTTGCAGCCTGTCCCGTGTTGACAGCACCACCTGCCTCTTCCCCGTGGAGGAGAAAGCTGTGGAGTATTACTTTGCTTCTGATGCCAGGTAAGGTTCTTCAGCCTCTTTTAGTGTATATAAAATATGCTGTTTAAAGGTGAGGCCTTGAACAAGAGATGGGGAGGTTGTGGTTTCTTTGTGAATAAAGGAAATGGTGTGTATGTGGCCATTGCTTTACAAATATTAACAGAATCAGTTTCTGTTCAAGGAATGAATGCTCTCCTTGGAGTAGTGGTGTTACCCTTCTTCAGGCACATCTGTTGATAAGATTTCCTACTGATAGGAAACCTGAGAGAGTACTGACCTAAATTAACAGGACAGATGCTAATTACCAGGAGAATTGTGTTGATTCTCTTCAAACATGCAATTCCTTCATCATCAAAGGTGTCTTACTGTAATCCCAGAGGGAGGAGAGACTAACTTGGCTGCAGCCTTAGCAGAGCTTTTGGATTCTCTGTATTAGGGAAATGAATGCTTGCTCCAGGAATGTAAAAATCCTGCAGGGGTTGACTTCTGCAGCTCTTTTCATCAGGGTATTTTGGAGAGTCTTAGGACACCCTGATGTGTTCTGGTTTTAAAGCTTTTCAGTGACTTGCTCAAGGTCAGGACAAAAGCTACTAAAATAGGGAGCTGCTGTACCTGAGCTCAGCTGAGAGAGAGCACAGACTAAAACCTGGCCACAGATGTTAAATCCCTCTGGTAATGCCAGTATTGACCCTCCCCAGGTAAACTGCAGGCAGGGGAGGTGTTTGATAGTATCTAATTCTTGGGGTGCTTCTGAGCAGATCTCAGTGGGCTGTACCAGGGGGCCAAGCTGTCCCCAGTTCTGCAGATGGGGAAGGTAGCCACAGTGGCTTATCCCTGGAAAAACCCAGGAGGGAACCTGCTCCTCTGGCTGAGCAGCCTGTGTGCCAAGGCAAAGCACTGTCCTGGCTTCACTGCCCAGCTCCTGATGGTCACATCCCAGTGCTGCACACGCTGCTGTGTCTGAGGAGTGCAGAGTTTCTCCTTAAAGCAGACACTGAAATTAATAATGAGCTGGGTGGAAAAAATCCACTTCCATTGGCAGGGTGGGAATGCACTTTACGGGACTCGTCTGATTTTAAGAGAAATTCCTTTGAAATGAGCAACTTTCTCGGATCAGAAGCTGTGTGTTGGGCTGGGGAGGGGCTGCAGCTGTGGGAGTCTCACGTGAGTGCTGTGTGTCCCCAGTGCTGTCATCGAGCACACCAACAGGGTGATCTTCCTGGAGGACGACGACGTGGCGGCCGTGGTGGACGGGCGTCTGTCCATCCACCGCATCAAGCGCACGGCCGGAGACCACCCGGGACGGGCCGTGCAGACCCTGCAGATGGAGCTGCAGCAGATCATGAAGGGTGAGAGCTCCTGGGGTCACCTGTGCGGATGCACAGGCCCTCCCTGCAAACACAGATAAATGAGGGTGGAAGAGACCTCTGGAGGTCACCTGGGCCAGTCCCTGAGCCAGGACCAAGCAGACCGGGGTGTTCAGGCAAACCAGAGTGTTCAGTCAAGGCTGGAGCATCTCCAAGGACAGAAGCATTTGGACAATGCACTCAGGCACATGGTGTGACTCTTGGGTAGGGCTCTACGCAGGGCCAGGAGTTGGACTCAATAATCCTTGTGGGTCCCTTCCAACTCTGCGTATTCTGCGATTCTGTGAAATCCCACAGCCTGTCTGAGCACCTGCTCCTGTGCTTTATTACCCTCATGGGGAGAAAAGTCCTTACATCTGATGGGACTTTCCTTCTTGCTGTTAACACAATAATGGGGACAATTGTGGGGCTGAGAATTTTACCTCCTCGGAGCCAGCCATTTTTTCCAAGATTGATCCCTAGCAGACTTACCATTCTGGATCTGCCCCTTCACTTACACCTTCTAGGAATTTGAATCGAGCTCTCATGATGAGCTGATGCTTTGGCAGAAAAAGAAGTATCAATTTAATAATCTCTGACTGGTAACTGGCCCGTTAGTGACTCTGCTCCAGGCTTCTCCCTATAAACACAGGAAAAATTTCAATTACCAGGAGGTAATTTAAAATTGAAGTTACCAGGAGGTAAAGTGTTCTAATCTGTTTTCTTTCTTTTTCTTCATAGGCAACTTCAGCTCATTTATGCAGAAGGAAATATTTGAACAGCCAGAATCGGTCGTTAATACGATGAGAGGAAGGGTCAACTTTGATGACTACACTGGTAATTGAGACTGAGCCTCCTTCCTTTCTGACAGCTCAGTGTCCAGCAGTTGCTCACAGCAGTTACAGTGGAGGCAGCAGGGGATGATGTGGGGGATGAGAACCTTGCTGGTGTCAGATGGTGTGTGCCCCAGGGTGCCTCCAGAATTCCATGTGCTGGGGGCAAGATCTTTTTGTGATGTTTGTTTGCTGAGCGGTTGATGGAGGTGGTAACACATCGTGGTAGCACCAGTGATCTTGGCTACCTGGCCCCCCTAATTTCTGTCTTTGAATCTTCTTACAGTGAACCTGGGTGGGCTGAAGGATCACATCAAGGAGATCCAGAGGTGTCGGCGTCTGATCCTCATCGCGTGTGGCACAAGTTACCACGCGGGCGTGGCGGTGAGCGAGGGCTGGGCTGGGAGGGGGCTCAGCTGGGCTTCAGCAGCAGGCACAGAGTCACAGAGCCAGGAATGGCTTGGGCTGGGAGGGGCCTTAAAGCCCATCCAGTCCCAGGGACACCTTCCACGAGCCCAGATTGCTCCAAACCCCGTCCAACCTGGCCTTGGACACTTCCAGGGATGGGGCAGCCACAGCTTCTCTGGGCAACCTGTGCCAGGGCCTCCCCACCCTCACAGGAAAGAATTCCTTTCTGACATCTGATCTTAGTCTACCCTCTTTCAATTTGAAGCCATCGCCCCTTGTCCTGTCCCTTCATCCCTTGTCCCAAGTCCCTCTCCAGCTCTCCTGGAACCCCTTCAGGCACTGGAAGGTGCTCTCAGGTCTCCCTGGAGAGTGCGTAGAGAGTGCAGGCAGGCTAAGGACTGATTTCAGGTTCAGATGGAGCCAGTGCACTCAGGTGAATGAAGACTCTCATGAAAGCTGCAAACACCAGACTTGCAGTTATAGCAGCAGTAGGAGGAAAAAAAGCTGAAGAACCTGAATACTTATGGAAATGTTGCCTGTGGCTTTCGTGGTTATGGAAGTCTTTAAAAACCAAAACCTGCTCTATTGTAAAAGACAGCTGGCAGGGGAAGGACAGTGCAAGAGCAGAATGCAAATGGTGCATCAAGGCAGGGGCTGCCACGAGCCAGGAAGGATTTCCTGCTCTGCTGTGTGGACAGTGATGGGATGGGCCTGCAGACATCCCTGTGCTTGCCCAGTGCAGCAGTTCCTCTCTGTGTCTCAGAGCAGCACTGACTGTGCCTGCAGCCACAGTGGGGTTCTGTCCTCAGGGTCTGACCCCCCATCGCTCACAGGGTCGCTGGAGCCTTTCTGGGGGGTAGCTTGGCAGCCTGAAATGTTGCAGTTAAAAGTGCTCACAGCTTTCCAGAGGAATCCTTTCCTCCTCTCAGCAGTGCTGCAGAGCACAGCGATGGGAACTGACTGACAAGGGCCACAAGAGAACACGTTTGTCCCTCCTGATCAGCCCTGTGAGATAATTCAAACATGGACTAGCCAACAGCCTCTGGCCTGGCCTGGGTATAGGTGCTGGTTTCTGAGTTCAAGGTACAGTCTGACAGAAGGACACCCTGCATTATATAATACATACTGAGGATTATATAATAAGTGAGACTGACTTGAGAACAGTCTCCCTGTGAGGGAGGAGTTTGTGCTGCCAAGGCAAGGGCACGTTACCGGGGGCAGTTGGTGACTTGAGTGTGGGCCTACTGAGTAACCAAAACATAACCCAGCACTGATACTCACCTGGGATTTGGAGAGTAATATTTTCCAGTGTGTGGCAACTAGAAGGCTTCTTTGTGCTGCAGACACTTGGTTTTATAAACATGATGTCATACCTGCCATCTCCTCGTCCCAGACCCGGCAGGTGCTGGAAGAACTGACTGAACTGCCTGTGATGGTGGAACTGGCCAGTGACTTCCTGGACAGAAACACCCCCGTGTTCCGAGACGACGTCTGCTTCTTCCTCAGCCAGTCAGGTACAGCTCCCTGCACTCCTCCTGCCTGCACACAGCAGGGAGGGAGGGCAGGGGCAGCAGGGCCAGACCCTGGTGCTCGTCTGTGCTTTGCTGTGGGACCTGTGAGGGGAGGACTGGGCACATGGAGCCTGGAGATGGGGAGAACCAGAGTGGTTCTGCTCCCGTCCATCTGCAGGGTTTGGGTGGCTGGGCTTTACATATGGTAACAGTGATTTTGTTTCCTTTCTCTGTGAGGAATTATTCCATCAATCAACAGACTAAAGCATGCTGCTGAGCTCTGGGGAAAGGCAGCTCTTTGGAATAGATGTAGTTCTCTAGTTAAAGCACTGCCATATGGTGGATTGGAGCCACTGAAGAAATGAAACTATTAGACACAAGTATCAAAAAACACAACCACCTTGGAATGGAGTAGGAGATAAAAGGCACACTGAAGCATAAAAAAAAAGTATATGATGTGTATCATATTCATATTTTCAAAGACAACTGCAATACAAAAATACATTGTTTTTCCCTCTTAGTTGCATTTACCATTTCAGATTTTTATGACTGATCTTCAGCTGTGACACTAAAACCAGTCATTGCTTTATCCCCACAGGTTAAAATACTCTTTTGGTAGCAATTTTGTGTTCTCAGTAGCAAGTGTTTCAAACTATCCTCTTTGAGGGACTCATGGTCAAGTTCTCCCCAGGGAGAACTGTCCCAGTCGAACAGGGAACACTCCTTAGGGCACACGAGGGGCTCCATCTTTCCCCTGAAGTGTTGGATATGGCAACCTAACACAGATTGCCCTGGAACCTGAGCTCGCTCACCAGGCAGTACAAACCCAAAGTGAATACTGAGCTCAAAGAACTGTTTCCCCCCACCCATAAATCTGGTTCTGGCCATAGATTCCCACCCTGCAGGACTTGCTGTAAGTGGAGCAGTGAGCAGGGCAGGTTTGGGCACTGAGGGATGAGGGCACTAAACTAGCCTTGGGGTTTCTGTTCTCTGTTGTCACTTCGCATGTGCAGCACTCAGGGGTGTGTCCTTTTAGGACTAAAGCAAACTGGTGACACAAGCAGGGACACACAGCACCTTCTATTCTTATCCCATCTCTGAGATCAGCTCATGAGCAGCTCCAGGCATCCCTAATATGTTTTTCCCTCACCCCTCCCTGCCCCAGGTAAATTTTTATTAACCAGAAAAAGGAAGAAAGTTGGGTTTGTTGAAGAAAATACCCTTTTTGTCCCCTTTTATTGTGAACCACATCAGAACACTGAGTTTTCCTTGCCCCAAATCCCGTTGTTAGGTTTTGTGTTCGGTAGCTCTGCCTGTGCTGTGTTCAGGGCTCAGGCAGTGTGCTGGGGCTGGGGGAGCTGCTGCAGCAGGCACAGAGGGGAAAAGGCAGCAGGACCCAGCCCCTCCCTCCCGTGTGTGCAGGTGAGACAGCAGATACCCTGATGTGCCTGCGGTACTGCAAGGAGAGGGGAGCCCTGACCGTGGGCATCACCAACACCGTGGGCAGCTCCATCTCGCGCGAGACCGACTGCGGGGTGCACATCAACGCGGGCCCCGAGATCGGCGTGGCCAGCACCAAGGTGAGCCCAGCCCCAGGGTGTGCCCAGCACCAGGGTGAGCCCAGCACCAAGGTGAGCCCAGCACCAGGGTGAGCCCAGCCCCAGGGTGAGCCCAGCACCAAGGTGAGCCCAGCACCAGGGTGAGCCCAGCACCAAGGTGAGCCCAGCCCCA
>NW_016690481.1:255273-275070 GCF_001604755.1 Lepidothrix coronata | reverse complement strand
GTGTGCCCAGCACCAAGGTGAGCCCAGCACCAGGGTGAGCCCAGCCCCAGGGTGAGCCCAGCCCCAGGGTGAGCCCAGCACCAAGGTGAGCCCAGCACCAAGGTGAGCCCAGCACCAAGGTGAGCCTGGCCAGACACCCCTCCAGCTGTTGGTGTCACTGTCACTGCAGCCCCCTGAAGGGCTTGGCTCTGACGTGGCTCCCCATTTAAATGCTTTCAGTCCCTTCTTTCCTGTTGCTCTCGGTTGTTGTGTAATCCCAGACCATGTGCCCACCAACACTCTTCATTTTCTTTTTCTTGTAGCTTGCAAAGGGTTTTTTTAATCTCTTTTTAAAATGAAATGTTATAAGGAAATTATATTAAATGTTGAAAACAAATGGCTCTCAGAGAGGATGATTTCTAAAAGGCAAGAATTCTCTCTTTGCCATCATTTGTCTTGAGGTGCACACTCAGTTTAAACTTAAATCTAAAGATTGATAGACAAGGCAATGGAAAGCTTGACTACTCTTAAGTCCCTGACAGGCTCTTCTTTACCAAAGAAACTCTGATATTAAGACTATACTTATGCCAAGTGGTGGAATGGTTTTTCACAGAAAACCAGTGTCCACCTAACAGGATTACTCTGGCTACGTGTGCTACAGTACAAAATAACTTGCTTTGCTGCATTTCATTTTGATGAAGTGCTTCTGCATGGTGAAATCTGCTTTGGTTTAGTTATATTTAGAGGCGAGATGATGTCAATCTGTTACATAAATTCAGCCAAAAACCACATTCGAGTTTAACAGTTCATTGGGGAATTTGATCATGGAAAATTCACGAGTCTCTTACAAGAAGCTCTTGAACGGGTTGTTTGTCCCTGTTGTTCTTGCATGGCCAACAGTACAGTTTGGAGATAAATGGCACTTTTTCTCTGCTCATGTGGGGGGTTACCAAAGTTGTGCATATTTGAAATAGGAACTTGAAAAGGTTCTGCCCTCAGGTTGTCCAGAACTTCACTTTGAGAATATTCTAAACAACCCAAGCGTGTCAGTGTGGCTGCTTGGTGCTGTGGGCTTCTGTGACCTCCAGCTGCACCAAAGCAGAGCAGCTCCCATTCCATAGCAGGCTCTAGTCAGCATAACTGAAGCTTTCCTGGATTCCTCCAGAGCTATTTAAATCTGCAGTAGAGCAACATGGAAGTTTGTTTGATCATTGCTTAGAAAGGGACAAATACTACAAACCTCAATCTTATTTCTAAGAGACTTCAGTCCCAGGCTGGCCCCACAGCCCATTTCATAACAGTTGTGTTGCAGGGACTTCAGAGGGCAAACTGTGCAGCAGCTGTTGGAGAGTGTCCCTCATGTGTTTCTGGGAGTAGAATTGCCCCAGTGTGAGCATTTCACTGCCTGTGCAGGGGGTTCTTCCCCAGGGTCAGTGGCACCAGTCACCAGGGCCCAGTGGGCACAGATGGAGCCTCACCCAGGGGAAGAGTTCAGGGTCTGTTCTTAGAGAGGAGAGGTGGGAAATCACTTACCTGGCCTGAGGTCCAGAGGAATTTCAGCTGGTTGTCATGGGCTTCCATGTCCCTCTCCAGTCAGTGGCTCTGCCCATCTCCAGTGTTTGCAGCATTTACCTGCAGTGAAGAAAGGCACAGGTGTGGTCACAAAACAGGGTTTAGGAATTGTCAGAGAATCTCAGGATGTAAAATCTTGGCTGTGGTGTCTGACTAACTTGGAGCATGAGGAGATCATCGTGTGCCTCCCCCTGGAGATCTGCTCAAATGAGACTTGCCCTGTGAGCTTTGTGTTCATCTTTGCTACTGAATTGGAACAACAGCTGCCACTTGGTGCTGCGTTAAGAATAAAGCCAAGAGCTGGCCTGAGGGTTTTACCTGGTAGGTGACAACTCCCTGGTTGGTGCCACAATGACACGTGTCCTCTCTCCCCCCAGGCCTACACCAGCCAGTTTGTGTCCCTGGTGATGTTTGCCCTGATGATGTGTGATGACAGGATTTCCATGCAGGAGCGGCGCAAGGAGATCATGCGTGGGCTGAAGGGGCTGCCAGGTAGGACACGTTGGCCGTGCTCTCCAGGGGATCCCCAGTGCCCAATTAAACAGTCCCTGGGGGTTCAGACCAAGGGGAAGTGCTGCAGTCTTTGGGAACCCCTGGGTCTGAGCAGGCCTGGACCAGCCACCCTGGTCAGTGAGTGCAGAGGGGCTGTTCCAGTGACTTGGCAGCCACGTTCTCTCTCAGGGCTCAGACCACTAAACTGGACCAGTAAAACACTGAGTCCAGGCTGTCTGCAGGTCCCTGCTGTCTGTGCCTGTGAAGGATGAGCAGTGTGTGTAGTTTGAGACACAGGCTATGAGCACACACAGTTTGGATTCTCCTCCTTCCTTTTAGACTTAATTAAAGAAGTGCTGAGCATGGATGATGAGATCCAGAAGTTGGCCACAGAGCTGTACCATCAGAAGTCAGTCCTCATCATGGGACGTGGCTACCACTATGCCACATGTCTGGAGGGAGCTCTGGTAAGAGATTTCCTTATTTAAAGCTGGTTCAAACACATTTAGCTGTGGCCTTTAGATCTCTGTGCAGGGAGCAAGAAGGGGCTACAAGAGTTGTGAGTGCAGCTGGCAGCTCTGGTGTGTGGCCAACCTGCTGGGTCAGGTGGGGGGCACTGGCACAGGTTGCCCAGAGAAGCTGTGGCTGCCCCATCCCTGGAAGTGTCCAAGGCCAGGTTGGACGGGGCTTGGAGCAACCTGGGCTAGTGGAAGGTGTCCCTGCCCATGGCAGGGGATGGCACTGGATGAGCTTTAAGGTCCCTTCCAAGCCAAACCATTCCATGATTCTGTGATTATAAATAGCTAAAAGTCACCCTAACAATGCTGAGGCTGCTCCTCAGGGATTCCCATGTCACAGGCTACACGGGGTTGAAAGGGTGTGTTTGCCCCATTCACACTGGGAATGCTTTACTGTGACACGCTGGGCACCCTAATAAATCCAGGTCTTTGATGTGTTGGGATGAGCTTTCCAGAAACACTCACCATCCAAAGCTGTGTGTACTTTCCAAGCCCATAAATTGCAGTTTTTACATTTGAGGAGACTCCTGTTGGTTTAAGTGCAGTCCCCCAGTGACCTCCAGGCATATCCCAGCCTTTGTCTGCCCAGTCAGACTGTGATGGGGGATATGTTGGCTGATGGCAAGTCACAAGGGCTGTGGTGGGTTTGGTGTTAGGACTGTGAGTGTTGGTGGCAGCCCAGCCCAGGGGCGCTGCTTGGATCTGGGTTTTCAGGCTGACTCGTTTGCCTGTTGGATCTGGGGAGAGCCAGAAAGCTTTAAAAACTTACAAAGTGGAGGAATCCACAGAGGTGGTTAAAGAACAATAATCACAAGTTTGCTCAAATTTTATGAATTTTTTTTCCCCACCTAGAAAATTAAAGAAATCACCTACATGCACTCAGAGGGGATCCTGGCAGGGGAGCTGAAGCACGGCCCCCTGGCACTCGTGGACAAGCTCATGCCCGTCATCATGATCATCATGAGAGACCACACCTATGCCAAGTGCCAGAACGCCCTCCAGCAGGTCATTGCACGGCAGGTGAGGACCTGGAGTGTCTGCAGGGCGTCAGAAATGCTGCTTTTAATAGAGAAGCAGTTCCCAGGCTGTTCATTTCAGTGTCACTGCCCAAAATGGGAACCCAGTAAATATTGTGGGCGTTGCAAGAGCAGTTCTTGCAGCAGCCTGGTGTGCTCTAGTTAACCCTTAAGTACCCTCCAGGGCTGCCCAGGGAATGTGAAGCTGTTGGGTTCCAAATTAAGTGATAAGTTTTTGCTGCTAATGCTCTGAACAGAGCGAGAGAAGGACCTTCCAAACCTGCTTTTCCTCAGCATTTCCCTCTGTCTCAGGGGCGACCTGTGGTGATTTGTGACAAGGAGGACATCGAGACCATTAAAAACAACAAGAGAACCATCAAGGTTCCCCACTCAGTGGACTGTCTGCAGGGGATCCTGAGTGTCATCCCCCTCCAGCTGCTGGCCTTCCACCTCGCCGTGCTCCGGGGATACGACGTGAGTACAGCGCTGCTTCCTTCTGCTCTCCTGTGTGCTCTGCAGGGCTGGCACAGGGCCTGGGTGAGGCTGGAAGGCTCTGGGGGTTGTCTGTGTAATGCTTGAGCTGCTGGAATGACCAGGGTGAAGGGCAGCCCTGGCCAGTGCAGACCTGGGGGGAGCCCAGGACACGTGGCTGAGTCTGGTGCAGTGGAGTGTCTGTGCTGGGAGGAGCTCACAGGGTCTGCAGGGCTGCTAGGAGGCTCAAAGGAAGGTAACAGTCCTCAGAAGGGTATTTGCAAGCAGTCTGTTGGTGTTAGGTACTTGGTCTTAACACAGACACTGGCCTCGACCTGTTATCAGTGACCTCTTATCATCTGAGCACTGTGACAACCTGGACTAGAGGAATCTGCTCCTGGCTTTTGACAGAGGAGTTGTAACAATTAAGGTGATGGACTTTTTCTGCACTGATTGTGCTAAATTGACATGAGGATATGTTCAGTTGTTTTCAATTTAAAGCAGAGCAAACATTCCACACGTTACAAAGTTCTGCACAAACAAACAAAGTGTGTAAATACTCACGAGCGTGTTCTTTCTCCTCCCTCTCTGCAGGTTGATTTTCCAAGAAATCTGGCCAAGTCCGTAACTGTAGAGTGAAAGATCATCTGAATCATAGGGGCAAAGGGGAATTAAATGAAAGACTTTTTTTGGTACCAAAATAACTTGATTTTAAAGCCCCCTAGGTAAATCTTATTTTGGTAAATCATTGTTTGTGTATAAGATCACCATAATTCCATTACATTAGTGATTGTCCAGTTGATTCCACATGCTATGTCAATAGCTTTGGGTTTTTTTAAACAATAGCCTTCCATGAAAGATGTTAAATGGTTTTCTTAAAGATTACTGAGTCTAGTAGGTAAGAGGCCCTCCACTTTACTTTGAGCTGATGTCATTGTCTCTGCCCCAGTGTGGCTCATTCCAGTCATTGATGAGAAAGCACTGAATGAATTAATCACCTGTCACGCTCTCAGGCAGTGAAGCAGGACCCCAGAATATACAACTGGAACAAGAGCTGGTGCTGGTCATGCTTGTGCAGATATTTTACCAGGGAACCAAACTGTAAACAAGCCTTTGGGGTGAATTTCTGCCTCATGTACAGAAGGGAATCCAACTGCCCTGCCACGACCTCCTCGATTCTGGGCACGTGGGGACTGTGCCAAGGAAGTAACTTTGCTTCAGCAGGATTTTAACTATGCCAAAAACATAGCAAGTGACAATCTCGTGTAGCCTCGGTGGCCTGGGCTCTGTGTGACACCAGCACAGAGCTGCTGTGCCCAGTGGGACACTGGATGTGAGTGGGAGCACTGGGGGGAAGGAGGAGCAGGGCCAGTGCTCACTCTGTGCTGGTGTTTGTGGTGCTGTGGGCTGGGTTTTGTTTTACAAGCGGGAGTTTTCCTGTGCTGAGGGTTTTCCCCTTGCCCTGAGCAGGGGGGGCTGTGGCACATCTGAATTCCAGCTTTGTGCTGTGTTTTTGCTGCAGGTCACTCACTGCTCTGGATGCATTTCTGTATTTTTACCTTGTGTCTCTCCAGCAGAGGTGGCACTAAAGCTCTGACTTAGCCAGAGTCCCCTAATGACACCAAGGGCTCTGGTTTATTTAGCAGCAGTTTATATGTGTCAAATTCAGCTGGTTTAAAATTGAAGGGGATAAAAAGGCTCCGTAGACACGACAGAAATAAATACCCTGGTAATAGTTTTATAACAAACTTGCAGAGAACCAGAAATGACATGGAAAATATGCCCTCAGGACTTAAAACCTGACTTGTTCAGAGTCATCAAAGGGCAGTTATTATGTATTTCCTAATGCAAAAGGGTGAATTTCCTACCATCTTGCTGGGTTTTGAATTAGCTTTACACAGGCACCCTAAAAGAAAAACCACACTACAAGGCGTAAAGTGAATATTGCAGGTGACTCACTGCCCCTGGAAAAGGGCTTTGCCAAGGGCAGTGGCTGGGGACTGTGAGTCCTGGTTCCCCTGGCACAGGGTGACACTGCTGAGCAGTGACCCAGGCTGCTCCATGACTGCTCAGATCCAGTGTTCCCAAAGACTCTGTAGCAATTCTACTTCGGATGAACCCACAGTGACTATTTCACTTCAGTTCAGTGTCAGCTCAAGGCTCAGTTTTATTATGAGTGTGAAAACTGTGTGCCTGGAAACAACTTTTCAAAACCAATGTATGTGTTTATTAATCTGTCATATTCAGACTATTAATTTATGAACACATTGTGCTGCCAGTGTCTGTTTAAGAACAAAGTAGTAAATATTGCATTTTAGGTGAGCAGATGCTGTGTATGAGGCACTGCCCCATGACAGCTGAGCCTCTGCCTAGACATGACCAGTAGCCCTCCCTGCTTCAGCTGGAGATGATAATTGTCCTTGAGGAAAAAACAAGGCATGTTTAGTGCTGGCTAGTGGAAGACAACTCCTCTTCCTCCTCCTCCCCCCACCCAACTTGCTTAAGAGAAACTGTGCAAACCTGTCCCGTGGGGGGCTGGATCCAGGCAGGGCTCCCCCTGGATCCCCCCAGCACGGGGAGGTGCAGTGTCCCACCCTGTGTCCTTGGATTGGGATCTCCCGGGAAACAACCCTGCAAGAGAATGATTTAAGATCTCTTCCCCCATTGCAGCAGGCCTTGCTTTTCCCCTGCCTTGCACAGGACCCACCAGCTTGCCAGGTCTGCCAGCCGAGGGGGGCAGACCCCCCTGTTAGATACCAGTTGCCGTTCTGTAGAAGTTTGTTATTGCAGGCTGTTAAATATTTATGAAAGCTGTGTACAAAGAGGACCAAAGAACAGGAGTCTGAGTTAGAAATGTTAAGTCTGACACTCCCATGTCAGTGTAACTGTACAGATAGTGCTGAGCTCTTTGGGTTTGTGCTGTGACAGACAAATCCTTGTTCCTGAAGGATTGAACTCCCGAGGGATCAGGGGGCAGTGGTGAGCACCCACCTCCTGCAGCAAACTGCCTGCAGTGTGTCCAGCTCCTGGCTGCCAAAGCAGAGGGGTAGCAGCTCCTTGCCACCAGGGTTTGGATGTTGTAGGGCTCGGTGTCCAAGGATGCTCTGGAGCACACCTGTGTGAAGAATCTCCCTGCTGAGCGTGCAGGGAACCCGTTCAGCGTCTCGGTGTTGTTGTTGCCATGAAGTGTGAAGTGAGAATGTACAAAGGACTCTTTTAGCTTTCCTTACCTCATTTTGTCCATGTGTTGCATTTTGATGAACAGATGATGTTTCTCTTTTCCTTAGAAAACGTTTAGAATGTCTTGTGATATTTATTAACAGCCAGTCAGTCTTCTGCTCTCCCAAATGAATGTTTTGCTTACTGAGCCAGTAAAATTCTCTCCTTCCTCACTGAGGTGTTGAAAAAATTCAGTAGCCCTGTCTCTAAAATTGAGCCACAGGTAAATACAGATAAAGGCCTTTCCATCTGGAATAGCAGCTCCTATTCCATTCCTTTGGTCACAGTTTATTTTGATGTGAGTTTTCCTCCCCTCAAAGGGGAGCACATGCCTATGGGTCTTAGGGGGTTTTAATTACCAAAGAGCAGAGAACTTCCAGCTCAGCACATGTTGTTTCTGCCCAATGGCTCCCAGACAGATTCCATGCTGACAGGAAGATTCCACACACACATGGAAATTAAGCTGCATGTGGAATATATGGAATATATGTCAGCAAGGTTTTCCCTCCTGGCTCTGCTGCAGAAGGGAGGGAACAGCTCTTTCCCAGGTTTGTCAGAGGAGTCAGCACTGTTGTACAAAGCAGTGTCTGGGTGCCCTGTCCTTGTGAGGGGCATCACTGACAGGGCAGATCCATCTCCTCTTGGAGGTGGGGGCACCCTCTGTCCAAAATCCTGCCTGGACACCTTTACTGGGTCAGGCTCAACCCCCTGCACTGAGGGAGCCAAAAGCTTCACACAGACCCTTTCCCAGCCCAGTGGGACAGAGCTCACAGACCTGACATGTAATCCTCAGTTCAGAGCCTTAAGCTGAGCCCAGACACACAGGTTTGGATGAGCTGCAGTGTGAAACATCTAAAGGTAGAAGTAAAACCAACCCAAGTGCAGAATTGGGCTTTTCCCCTCTCTGGCTGTCCCTGGCAGTCCCTGATGCCATGAGGAGGTGCCTGGTGGGCCGAGCTGGATGGAGGCAGGGACTGAAGTTCAGGGCTTGAGTAGCACGTCAGTGTTTAGCTGTGGCTAATTTTAGATCCTACCTGAATGTACCAAACTTGCCTCAAAGCATGGAGTCCCTCCTCTTCGTCAGGAACAGGAAGAAGAAGAAACAAAGAAGTGTTTGGGTTGCATAAAAGGAAAGAAAACTCTTTGCCTTCAATTCAGTTTCTGTAAATAGCCATAGGAGTGGCAAAGCCCACGTTTCCTCCCTTGTAGATCTCTCTGCCTCTGCTGTACATTTCCAGCTGGCTTTGGGTTGTGGGGACCAGACTGTACCGTGTTTCCTGTCATGTGCTCGATGCAGAAGATGTCTTACTTTTGTCTGTAGTGTTTTATAATTTGGGTTTTGTCTTTTTGCTTACTTTTTTTGTATCTCACCCTTTGAATAAAATCAAGTGCCCTACATTAAACAAATGGAATTACTGGTCTTTAGTTAAATGCTCTGAGAACAGGTGTAACCCCTGAGGAAGTTCAGGGCAGGGTGTTCAAAGCAGAAAACCTTGGGGCTTAACTCTCCCCTCCTGCCCAGCCAGGCTGTTTTCAGTCAGAGGTACAGCCTGAATTTCACCTCCCTTTCCCAGCTGTGATTTTTTTCCACTCTCCAAGAATGCCCATGAAATCCCCCTAGGGCAGAACTGTTTCTGTTACCTTCTGTACCTTAATTCTTATTTAATTACCTGTTTTCTGTCACTGAGTCAGACCAGTCACAGCCAGCACAGCCCATACCTGACTTGTGCTCAGTGGATTTACACACATTCCACAACTTCTGAAATTCCTGGTTTCTTTTCCAGGACAGAGCCCTGTCTGGGTCAGGCAGGGCCAGGCAGCTGCACGAAGCAGCCCCAGAGCTGCTGAGCTGGTACAATTAAGTGCATGTTCTGCTCAGACAACAGCTGGGGGCTCAGTCATGGCTAAAACATGCCTGGGTGACCCCCAGTGACAAAAGGCTGTCTGAAATCCCACCTCTGCTGCAGTTGGAGCTGCTTGTGGATTCATTTCCTCAGGGATCTCCACCTCTCCAGGGGAGCAGCATCAAACACATCTGTTTATTTTGTCAGGCAAAGTGAGCAGCTCAGACTTCTCTCTCCAATGCCTTTCCGAGTGCCAGCACTGGAAGGTCCAGAGGCTCCTCTCTGGAGCTCCCTGCCTTGGAACAAGGGTCGTGTGTCCTTGGGAGCACAGGAAGAGCTGGGAACAAGACTCTGCCTGCTCGGCTCTGCAGGGATAAACAGCAACAAACAGGTCCAACAGCCCCACACGGGGGCTGTCCTTGCCATGGCTGGGGTCACAGCTGCCCAGGACACCGAAGGAGCAGGGAACAGAGCAGGGACTCGTCCTGGGCAGTTGGTGGGTGCCTGAGGTGGCTCCAGGGCTGCACCAGCCTCAGCTTGTCCCTGAACACCAACTGCTCCTGGTTCTGCACCACTGAGGACTGGGACATGTCAGCTTCTGTCACAGGCTGGTGGGGGGGACAGGGCACCCCTGTTTCTGTCCTTCACCCCAAGGGCTGGACCCTGAGGAGCTCCAGTGCTCGTTGCCCACCTGGGCCAGCCACTGACAGCACATCTCTTGAGCTGATACACGTGGCCCTGGAGAGGCAGCTGCAAAGGGCCACAGGCTGGGTCCTTCTCCACTCAGTCCTGAGCTCTGGCTGCCAGAAAACCATTTCCTTACATCCTGATGTGGCAAAGAACAGTCAGATACAGGGCCAAGGACCTGCAGGCCCCGTGCACAGAAACTCTCCCATCACGTGCAGTTTGCCTCATACGAGCTGACACTTGCAGATAAATAAGCTCCCAGAAGCCAAGAGGGACTCAAAGAAAGGCATAAGCATTTGGTTTGAATAAATTATATTAAATTGTCTGCTCCAAAGCTCTCCTGGGCCCCTCTGGAGCTCCCTGCCACGTTCCCCTCACGTCCCCACAGTGTGTGGACCCTCAGGACAGGCAGAGCTGAGCCTCAACCTGCTGCTGCCTCTACACACCCAGGGAAGTTTCTTTAATTTGCCTCTGTTTACCTTCACTGGTATAAAGTGGTGCTCACCTGGGCTTTTGGGAGGGCTGTGCTTGGTCAAGACCCTGGGAATGGTGGTTTTTCCACACCTCATGCTCTTGCTCTCTGGTCAATGCTTTTCACCACTGCAGAGCACACCTGGGGCACACACAGCAAATGCCCACATAGGGCAGAGAAATGGCACCTGCCCCCCCAGACAGCCAGTTCTCAGGTCACTGTAAGCTGCTCAGGGGGGAAGCACAGTCCATAGGGAAAAGACCCCTTTGGACATGGAAAGGTTTGGAAGGAGGCTGCTGTGCAGCAATGTTTGGCTGGACACAGAACAAGGAAGGGGTGTTTTGCTTGTAGAACTGATTCCCACTTCCCAGGGTGCTGTTTCACACTGGTTTGCACTGGAGTCATCCTTACACCTCCTGCTCTGCTGCCCAGGGCAGCTGCTGTTCACAGGCTGCTTTGAGAGCAGTTCCTTGCACACCTCAAAGGTAAAAGCTCTGTGCTGATCCCTCCCCAGGAGAGCAGCCAGGCACACTCATCCCACGGTGTGAGGACACACCAAGTGAAGGAGCCACCCTCACTTTGCACAGAGAGCACAAAGCCCCAGGACAGCCCCTGTGACCCACGGCCTGACCTGTGGGGCTTGTGGCTCCCAAGCTCTGCAGCAGCCCCCAGGATCCCCAGTGCCAGAGCAGGAACCCCAGGCACTCAGACCATCAGTGAGGGGGGTTTAGGGGCCTCAGCTTTAGTGACAGCTGATGGGACTTCCTGGGAGACGTGGAAAAATGCTGCACAGGGATGGAGACTCCCCTCAGTGGGGCATCCTGGCCCTGCCACTGGTGAGCAGCTGCCTTCCCACTGCCCACTGCCCGTGCTGGGCTGCTCCTCCAGCACCTCCCTGCTGCTGCATGTGTTGGTGCTTCGCCACCTCCCCAGCTCCTGCAGCTTGCAAGGCCCAGGAGGAAGGAGGAACAGGCTGAGCAGCTCAGCTTCATCTCCAGCTCTGCTGCAGCTCCCTGAGCAACTGTCCCCAGAGCCCCGAGGGCACCCCGACCTCCTGGCAGAGGAGCCCACAGTGCTCTGCACTTATCCCACAGGAGACCAGCTCTGTCCTCTCCCAGAAGGCAAATCCTTTGGTGCTGCTGCAGTGGCCCAGTCAGACGTGGACAGAGAGGCCACGGAGACATCCCAGACCATCGGCTCCCGTCGGAGGCGCAGCCTGATATGGCTCTTGGACACTTCTTCAGCTCCAGCTCAGACATAAAAGCTGTGTTTCTGCAAGCCTGACCCAAAACCCACCCTGTGTGCTTGAAAAGAGGCTGTTTCTGACCTATTTCCATGCATTTATCAGCTGATTGGAACACAGTGCAGGCACTGGAGAAGAAAAGCTGGCTCGCCAGGATGGCCAGCTCAGTGCTGAGGAGGTGACCCGGCCTCAGAGGAAAATCAGACCCACAAATCAGGCAGGACAGGACTCTTTCCCTCTCCAGTCTCACTCTTTAGGCCAAATGAAGTATGTTCCCATGGTCCTTACGAATTCCTATGGAAACAGGCTCAAACAAACAGGCTACTGGGCTGTGTCTGGCGGGAGCAGCAGCAGAGCTGTAACCCAGGATCCTGCAGGGGCAGCGAGCCCAGACACACTGGGGCACTCCCAGCAGCACTCCGGCCCAGAGCTCAGCCCAGGCAGGCTCCCCAGGGCTCCCCTGCACTGGGACACGCACACGGACCAGTGCAGGATGGGTGCCAGGATGGCAGGACGTTCAGAGTGGTGGGAGGGCACCCAGGCACCTTGTGAAGGACAAAATTACCTGCACAGGCAAACCTTGGCTGCACCAAAGTGCTGCTGCAGCTCCTGCTCAGAGGAGCAGTCAGCAAACCTGCAGGGATGCTCCTCCATCCCCTCTGTGCCCAGCACTGACCTGCACCAGCCAGAGGGCCAGGGCAGGGGGTGGCAGGAACCTCCCAGCTGGAGCAGGACAGCTCTGGGTGCCCAGCAGAGCAGGGCACGGGACACTGCAGGGGATGGCAGGCTCTGGCCAGGGAGTCACTGTGAGGAAGGATCCAGCAGAGCCCAGACCAGCCTTCCTGCAGCTCCCAGGGTGCTTCTGGTCCCCAGCTCTGGGCAGGACACTCCAGCCTGCACGGGGTGACTCCTCTCACTGGCAAACCCCAGGGATGTGCCTGAAGTTACTTTTGTATCCAAAGCCACCCTCCCAGGCTATCAGCACATGGACACTGGGAAAACCCAGCTGGAGCTACAAAACCTCCTCTCCAGCACGAGAGCAGTGCAGGAGCACGACCAGAGGGGCCCCTGTGGTCCAGGGCCAGACCATCCCGCTGTGAATTGTGGCAGGGACTCCCATTCCTGCCGGCACTTCTTGCAGCAGCTCCTGTCCCCAGGAAGAGAGGCTTTCCCGAGCCCAGCCTCAGAACTGCTGACCATTGGAATTCTCTCAGATCCAGCCAGCCCCAGCTGGGGCACCCTGAGGATGCTCAAGGCACACGTGCCCCACGCCAGACGGGATGTTCAGTTCCCAGAGGGCCTTCCCTGGGGACACAACAGCAAACCTGAGGCTCCGGCCATCGCCCGCTGGAATTCGGGGGGATTTCAGGATTGCACCAAGCTGGGAATGACACGCACAGGAAAAGCTCCTGCTGAACCAAACTGTGAGGAGTCACAGCCTCTGTGACCCTGGATGTGTTACACCCCTTGTGACAGAGAAGGGCAATCATCCTCCTCCTCCTCCTCCTCCTCCTCCTCCTCCTCCTCCTCCTCCTCCTCCTCCTCCTCCTCCTCCTTCCCCCCCACAGTGGGACTGAGCCCACGGAGCAGCCACAGCACCTCCTCAGGCTCTCAGGACAGGCTCACACAGGGCCTAAAGTGTTGGATGAAGGAAGTGCCTCCAGGGTGTCCCTGCAGGACCCTGGGGGGTGTGAGGGGGTTCTGAGAACGTCTCCTGCCTGCGGAGCTCTGGGCTCAGGGAGGGATTTGTGCTGCAGGGCTGTGGGGACACAGACAGGGAACAGGGATCAGCAGGGTCTGAAGTCCTCTGCCCCTCCTTCCCCTCCAGGTGCTGCCAGTCAGGAGCAAGGCTTGCCATGGTCCCAGGCTTCATCCTGGGCTTTGCTGGCCCAGCTGAGGGGGCAGGACTGGGCTCGGGAGCAGCTGCAGGCTGGGGCTCCCCTGGGTGAAGGCACAGCACAGTCACCTCTGAGAGGGGCAGGAGGCACCTATGGGGGGCAACCATCTCCCCCAGAGAAGGGTTAGGGTTAGGGTTAGGGTTAGGGTTAGGCCTAGGGTTAGGGAAGGACATCTGTCCTTTCCCCTCCCAGGACAGCCACTGCTCAGCCACCAGCTGCCACTCTGTGCAGTGCAAGGTGCCACTGAAGGCACAGCTCCTGCTGAGCTGGTCTGACAAAGCCAGAGCTCAAACCTGCTCCTAAACACTTTGCAGCTTAAAATCTGCCCCATCTCTCCAGGGCCTGGTCTGTATCTCACACTCACCCCTCCCATTTGGGTCACCACGTGTCCCAGCAGTGTCATGGCCAAGGCCTATATGAAAAATCAATAAAACAAGTAATTCCTTTGTAGTTGTCTTGCCTTTAATGCATCAGCTGGATGTGACCAACTGGAGTTATACTGGCCACAGCTCCTAGAAAAGCTGCTCTGGAGTAGATGTGGGTGGTTGCTTTAGTGTAGGAAAACAGAACTTCAACAAGACCTGGGCTTTAACACCGTGGAGCAGCAACCCAGAAACACTTCTCTCATCAGCAGGAACAAGCAGGGAAATGTTCAGCTGGGACAAGGACTCCCAGCCTGGGAATGCTGCTCTCTGTGACACTTTCTGCTTGTTTCAGTGGCTGTGGAGAGCACTGTGGACAGTCCCGTTCCAAAGGGAAATACCTGCCAGTATTCCATGACTGGGAAAAATAGAGCAAGAACTACAGCTGCTCCTGAGACCCCAGAGCCTGTGGATGCTGCTTCCCAGAATGGGAATGGGAAGCAAAGCCCAAAGCAGGGGGCCCTGAGTGACTCACAGGCAGTTTCAAAGCAGGACCTGATGTGGCACAGACCCTGTGTCTGCCTTCCCCCGAGTGGGTTTGGGGTTCATGCCCAGCCTCTTGGTCCCTCAGGAGCCACAGCTTTCCCAGAGGTGCAGTGCAGGGTGGTCTCACAGAGAAACAACAGCCAAGACATTTCAGTGCTGGCCTGGGCCTGAGCCCAGCCTGCCCAGCGTGTTCTGACGTAGCTGTAAAGCAGCGTCCCCAAAATACGGTCTCTGACTCACCAACACCCAACTCCCCCCGAGGGCTGTTTGCAGACTCCCCCACAGTCCCAGAGGTGCAGAGGAGGTGGCATTGACCTCCACAGTGGTTTACAGACGGGCCAGACAGAGCAGTGGAGCTCTGCCCTGTCACACATCCCTTGGGAGCAGGGATTGACCCCTCCATTGTACCGAGTTTTTCCCATAGTACTTCCCTTGCAGTGAGTAATCCCACCACGGCTGGATCCTTACCCTGCACACACAAAGCCCTCCTTTGTCTCACCCAGCAGTGACACCCCAGAAATCCAATACCCTGGGTTATCTCCAGGGGGTTCCACCCCCAGGGTGACCCTGGGGCCAGTTTGTGGGTGCTGGATGGACACCCCTGGCCAGAGCTGGAACCAGAAGGTGACCCCCTGCTCCCAGGGCTGTTGTTTTTATGGCTGCCTGTCCTTTTTGCAGGTGGATCGGATCGCTGCCTCCAGAGACTGAGCCCGTCCTCGCCGGGAGCCCAGAGCCAGCTCGGCCACCTCGAGGAGCCGCAGCAGGGTGAGCTGTGGGCAGCCAGCCCAGGGCCTGGGGTGGCACCAGCCTGGGCTGGAACCAGCCTGGGGTGTCACTGACCCTGGGCTGGCACCACCTGTGAGGTGACACCAATCCCTTGGGGTGCCCTGGGCTGACACCATCCTCGGGATGTGGGTGAAACCACCCCTGGGTGACTGACACCACCCCTGGGTGACTGACACCATCCCTGTGGTGACTGACACCATCCCTGGGTGACACTGACCCCGGGCTGTCACTGGCCCTGGGGTGACACCATCCCTGGGGTGACACCACCTTTGGGATGACACCATCCTTGGGGTGACTGACGCTGGGCTCTCCCTGGCCCTGGGCTCAGCCCAGGCCCCACTGAGGCAGCAGTGGCATCAGTCAGGTCCCACCTGCTGTGCCCAGCCCAGCTCAGCACCCCAACTGTGAGTGTTCAGCACTGAACAAAGCCCAGAACCACCTCTAGAGAAGTGGCAGAGCTCACTCTGCTCGCTGGTTGTGTCTTGCACTGCAGTTCTTGTCTTGTTTGTAGGTTTGAAACAATAAAATTATCCAAAGATTGTCTTGATTTTTCAAGCAAGTTCCAGAAGCAGAGTGTTCTGCTTTAAAGATGCCAGTTTGTCTGCTCTTGGATGGTTTCTTCCCTTCTTGGCTTCTGCAGCCCAAGAAACAAAGCCAAGTTCATGACTCCCCCTGCTCCCCCTTCTTTCCCTGTTCAGTGGCAGTTTTGGTGGCTTTGACCCAAATTTCTCTGCTGCCTGTGAGTGTGTGGGGGTTGTGTCTCACACAGAGAGCACGTGAGGGATGGACCTTTTGTCCTTGTGGTAATTGTGTCACAAGAGCCTGGCTGGACAGTCCTGCACCTCGTTCTGTGTGTTCAACACACCGGATCCATCTGGCCAAAAAAAGCCCCATCCAACCCCAAAACCTGCTGAAATGTCCATGGCAAGATCCTGAGAGTGGAGAAAAACCATCACCTTTCATAGGATTGGATTAGAAAACTGCAAACACAGTACAGGACACAGAGGAGCAGTGGTTTGGTGTTCACACTGCAGGGCTGGACATCAGAAAATGCCACTTGGCCTGTGGGGAACATTCCCTGCTCCTGGTGCCCATCGTCACTCGTGGACCCAGGACACAGCCAGGACAGGGCAGGGTCTGACTGGCAGGGGCACAAAGCTCCCAGTGCCTCAAACCCGGGGGATGTGGATTCCTTCAGGGATTAGGCCCCAAGCCAGGCAGAATAACCCCAGATCCCACCTGGCCCCTGGTCCCAGACCATCCCACCCCAGGCACAACCACGATTCCCCCAGAGCACTGAGCTGGGACGGTTCCTGGCACATGGGTGACCTTCAGGAGTGATTTTTGCAGAGTGCTCTGAGCACACAGACCTTGGGGGGAAGCGACAGAGGCGTTGGTGTGAACAAGGCAATAGCTGAGCCTGGCTTAGACAGCTCTGCTTGTGGCTCTTTGGGGTGAAGATGGAGCCTTTCTGTTTTTAAACACAATCCAAGATGTTCACTCTCAGCCTCCAGGCACTGCAGCTTCAACAGACCCATGGCAGTGCCACCAGAGAGGGGTGGGGGCACAGCCCAGGGCTGCCCACAGACCCACATAGCCCCTGCCACCACCCCCAGAGCAACCTTGGAGGGCAGGTTTTCCAGGGTGCCTGTTTTCATGGATTCATGGAATTGTTTGGGTTGGAAGGGATCATCTTGTTCCAGGCCCCCTGCCATGGGCAGGGACACTTTAACTTGGACAGCAAAGCAAGGGGCACACAGCCTGAGCATCCCCCAGCACACTTGGCTGTGCAAAATCCAGCAGGAATCTGGAGGGTATGGAAAATTCCTGGAACATGGGCTGTTTGAGTTATAAATCTTCCTTATCCCAGTTCAATCAATATGTCCTGGAATGTGTGTGTGGGGAAATTTAAAGTACAACAACTGAACACACCAAAATACCTCTTGCCACTCTTAAGCTGCCCCAGGAGCTGGGCTGGGCTGGGCAGTGGTGCCCCAGATCAAGGGCACATGAGGAGTTTAAAAGCTGTGCAGACAGAGATGGTTCTTTCTCAGAGGGCAGCCTGCTGCAAGCAGGGAAATATTAATTCCAGCAGCACTGCAGAGGGAAATCTGCTGGAGGCAGGGGATGAGGTTCTGCCTGAGCCCTGCCCTGGCTCACAGGAGGATGCTCTGGGCTGAGGGGGGACCCTGCAGGGAGGGGAACCTTCCCAGTCCACTGAGCCAGGCTGTGCAGAGGGGATGAGACAGAGTGGGGTTAGATCAGATATTAGAAATCCTTCCCTGGGAGGGTGGGGAGGCCCTGGCACAGGTTGCCCAGAGAAACTGTGGCTGCCCCATCCCTGGAAGTGTCCAAGGCCAGGTTGGATGGGGCTTGGAGCAACCTGGGCTAGTGGAAGGTGTCCCTGCCCATGGCAGGGGGTGGGATGAGATGGGCTTTAAGGTCCCTCCCAACCCAACCCATTCCATTTTGCTGTGATTGTAACCCAGGACAGTCCATCCTGCTTGGACACTGCTCCACATCAGCCTGGAACACCCTCACTGTTCCTGCCACTTGAGCAGGAGTGGGGCTGCTGTTTGTCAGAACTCCATTTCAGGGTAACACAGTGTCTGTGTGACAGTGGGTTTGTCCTCTCCTGCTTGCACTGTTTTCAGACCTCACACACAGGCCTGAACAAAGTAGAAGAACCACACTCCACGTGCAGAGTCAGAGAACCATAGAAGTTGATGATCCTGGGGTGTTTTCCAGCCCTCGGGTTCATACCCACATCAGTGCCCGTGGCACAGGACATTCCTGGCACCACAGGCTGAGCCCAGCATGAATCAGCTCCTCTAATGGAAATGCACTACAAAAATTAATAGAGAACAGCACTGTTTCCGAACAGCACTGTTTCCAGACTGCACCAGCCGAAATTTGGCTGACAAAGCAAAGCTGGGAAAAGCCTTGATGCTTCCCCACAAAACTGAAGCACTGACAGTGTGTCCAAAGGCTGATCCAGCCCCTGCTGCTCCTGCACAGCGTCACAAGCAGCTCCACTGCTGCTGCAAACTGGTGCAGCTCTGCAAGAAATTGCTAATTGAGACAACATCCCCCTTTTTCCATGCGCTAAAAATCCTCTGAACTTCCTCCAACAGCCTCCTCTGTCTTCCCTGGAGCAAGGGAAGCCTTTCTGAGATCCATCAGTATTTCTGCAGTACAAACTGCAGCTCTTTGGACTCAGCACACAGAACATCCCACCCCAGCTCCAAACCCTCCTGAGGGTGACTGTGGGAATGGCTTTGGGCACAGCTCATCCCTTCCACGGCTTTTCTGCCACAGAGAGAGGGAGGAGGGAAAAAAACCCAAACCCAAACCAACATCCTGAGGCTCCAGTGCAGTGGTTTATCCCAATCTGGCTGCAGGCACACAGACAGACACACAGACATCCCCAGTGCAGAGGATCCTGCCTCGTTGTCTCCCCATGGAGATGAAATCATATTCCAACAACAGCAGAGACAGAGGAAAAAAGTAGTCAGGAATTTTTGGAGAGGAAATAGATGGAAAGAGGAGGGGAAAGGATTGAGCAGGAGTGGCACATGGATGGAATGTGAGGGAATGTTTGCTGCCCTGGGGCACAGCTCCTGTCAGCACAGGGGCAGGTTCCCATCAGAACTGGGGACCCCACTCCCCATTCCACAGGCTCCCCCTCCCATGACATCCCTCTTTCTGAGGTCTGTGGATGCTCAGCTGAGCTGAGCTGAGCCCAGATGGAGGTGGCATCAACTGAATCCAAAGGCTTGTCCCCCTGAGCAAGGCGGGAGCTCAGGAGAAGGAGCATCCCCACAGAATTCCCTGCCAGGCACATGGACACACCGCCTTCACCAATCCAGAGGAACTTAAAACCATTCTCTGCTGGGTATTTTTTTAGCTCAGAATGACTTAAAAGAGAATTGCACTGAACTTATTTCCCTCCTGAAGGGATTTATCTGCAGCAGGGATGGACCCAGGGCCAGGACCACTCGTGGAGGGGGCACAGCTCCTGGCCTGGAGCAGGAGGAGCCCAGCACTGCAGGACAGCAACTGTCCCCAGCTGTCACTGCATAAATGGGGAGGAACCACTCAGAGAAGCCCTCCCACAGCCTCCAGCCATGAGCAGCCATCAGATGAGCCTTCTGGAGAAGGGACCCATAAGGCTGCGTGTAAACTTGGCTCTGCCAAGCCTGGCATGTTTTAGACATCTGCATTAGAGAGAAAGGAACAGTTGTCAGCTTAAAGAATACATGAAACCTTAAATCAGCCTCTAGGAAAAAGAAGCAAAAACAAAGGGGGAGAGGTGGAGGGAGACAAAAAATGGTTTATTTTTCAGTCTTGGCCACACCACAGTTTTCAGAAAATATTCTTTTCAGATAAATAATTTGCTGTTGTTGTTTTCACACAAACACAACAAATAAAGCTCCCTTGTTAAAGCCCAAATCTGAATTAGTTTTTAGGGAAAGCATTTCCCATGGGGAAATCAGCATTTCCTCCCCCCCAAATCCTGCAGCAAAGGTGTCCAAGGCACAGCTTTTGTGTGTGCAGGGATCTCTGTGTGTGTAGGGATCTCTGTGTGTGTGCAGGGATCTCTGTGTGTGCAGGGATCTCTGTGTGTGTGCAGGGATCTCTGTGCGTGCAGGGATCTCTGTGTGTGTGCAGGGATCTCTGTGTGTGTGCAGG
>NW_016690481.1:238999-255198 GCF_001604755.1 Lepidothrix coronata | reverse complement strand
TGTGTGTGCAGGGATCTCTGTGTGTGTGTGTGCAGGGAGCTGTGTGTGTGTGTGCAGGCAGCTCTGTGTGTGCAGGGATCTCTGTGTGTGTGCAGGGATCTCTGTGTGTGTGTGTGCAGGGAGCTGTGTGTGTGTGTGCAGGCAGCTCTGTGTGTGCAGGGATCTCTGTGTGTGTGCAGGGATCTCTGTGTGTGTGTGTGCAGGGATCTCTGTGTGTGTGTGTGCAGGGAGCTGTGTGTGTGTGTGCAGGCAGCTCTGTGTGTGCAGGGATCTCTGTGTGTGTGCAGGGATCTCTGTGTGTGTGCAGGGATCTCTGTGTGTGTGCAGGCAGCTCTGCCCTGCACGGTACCGGTGGTTCTGCAGCCCCTCCCCGAGCAGAGACCCAGCTCCTCCCTACCTTCGGAGCCCTAGGGCAGGTTTGCTTCCTCCTTGCCAATCCCACGAAGTGGTTCCTGTGATCTCCCCTGTTCAAACTGGTTTCAGAGCTGTGGGAGCTCAGAGGTGTTGGAATTGCAATGCTCTGGTTCCTTCTCTAAATCCAGCTTTGGGTTTATTATGATTTATTTATTATGTTCCATGACCTTTGCCTGCTAAAATAAAAGGTCCCATGAGCTGACAGGATCCCTCCCTGCCATCTCAGTCAGGATCTGTGTTTATCCCACTGAATCAATGGATTCTCTGGCTGGTTTCCAGTAGTTTGTGCCTTCTTTTTTTCACATTCGGGTCTGTTTCTTATTGATTTAATTCTGTGTTGTGGGAATGTTAAAATGTGCCACAGTGGAGGAGGCCGGTGGCCTGGGTGGTCCCACACTTGGCCTCAGCTGCTGCCTCAGGCAGCCAAGTTTTGCAGTCAGAAATCCTTTGGAAGGGGTGTCAAGTGAAGGCCAAGTGCTGCAGCCCTTTTCCCAGCACACATCCTGCAACCAGGAGGGGCAGGACAGCCCAGCACTGCCAGCCCAGCTCCAGACACAGCTCCTGCCCTCCCTGTGCTCCCTGCAGGGCACACACTCTGCCAGCCTGGCACAAACCACAGCCAGAGCTGGGGAACTCTGCCCGCCCCGGAGGTGGCACAGGGATGGACAAACTGAGCAAACAGGAAAATCTGTGCTAGACAATGGCACAGACAGGGACCAGGACCCCTCGGATTCGGAGCCACCTGGCACTGAGGGGTGTTTAACCCACCCCAGGCTGCAGGAAGGGGTGTGTGATGGGGCTGCACCATCACAGACAGGAGGGACCTGCAACCCATGGAGTCATGGAATGGGTTGGGTTGGGAGAAACCTTACAGCTCATCCAGTGCCACCCCTGCCGTGGGCAGGGACACCTTCCACTAGCTCAGGTTGCTCCAACCTGGCCTTGGACACTTCCAGGGCCATCCAGGTCTTACCCCCCCAACCTCCCACATGTCCCTCAGTGCTGCTGGAGCACAGACAGCACCAGGCACAGCTCTGGGGGTGCTGGGGTGTCTCCTGCCCCCACTGGAACAGGGAGCAGCAGCAGGGACATGGAGAACGAGACCAGGTGAGATCTGTGGCATCAGATCCATGACACAGGCATGCAGGACTTCACAGCATGGCCCAGACTTGTTATGGATTGCAGAGGACTCTCGGATCACAGGATACAGTTACTGGTGCTGCTTCCTGAGATGCTTCCCAGGAATACCTGAAAAGCTTTTGGCTTTGGGAGGAAAAGCCAAGCCCTTGCTCCCCTCTAACATTGGCCTTCGATTCTTTCCCAGGTCAGAGAGAAGAGCCTTTTGTCTGCCTGGCCTCTGTATGGGAACAGGGGGGCTGGGATCCTGTGGGATCCAGGTGGGATCAGCAGCCAGCACGAGGCTTCCTCAGTCCCTGTCTGAAGGCTTCCATGTCCAAAGGGCACTGAAACCTTTCCCAGTGTGGCCTCAGAGGAGCAGATAGAGTTACCTCCATACTTGCAGCATTACCTAAACTTTCCCCTGCTGCTCTAGGGAACGTTTGGATGCTCAAAGAACCAGAAATCTGTTAAGAGGAACTAATCCTGGGTTTCTTTGTCAAAAAGCCCCCAAACTGTGCAGTCATGCAAGCCCAAAGAGAACAGCAAAGGAAACAAGATGGAGCTCCAGGGGATGGCATGAGTCAGGATCAGGGGCAAAGCCAGTGCCAGAGCTGGGCACAGAAGCACAGACCCTTTTCAGAAGTACATGTGCAACACCTGGTTCCAGTCATTATCTATAAATCCCAAAGGAAGGCATGTTCCACCTGGGAACACCTGCTGAGGGAGCACATGGCCAGGTTTTAACTGTTAAGAAGACAAAACTGTCATAAAATCTGGTGTTCCAGTACCTGAGCTCCAGTTTTACTTCTGAAGGAATAAGTGCTACCAACAGCTCTGCTCCTTATATCCTCCAAACCTGGCTTTCCCAACCCCAGGGATGCTCCAATCCACATGGGATTGCTGCTGGCTGGGAAATGGGTCAGTCACTGGCTATAAACAGGTTCTCCTTCTGTGGAGGCACCTCCGGACTGGTTTGCACTCCAGAAGGAGCAGCCCAGGAGCCTCACTTCATCCTGCTGCTGAGCTCAGCCAGGGAACCCCACTGCTCTGGAAAACCAGGAACCAGGGATGGAGTCACCAAGGACTTTGCCTGGTTTTGTTGCCTCCAGAGACTGACTGTGCCCTGTGTAAAGCCAGAGGGACTGGGGACAAAACTACTGAGGACTTTGCCTGGTTTTTTGCCTCTGAAGGCGGATGGTGCCATGTGTACCCTCAGTTCCCCCACTGTCACAGTCAGGAACCAATACTGCTTTTCTCTGAGTTTTTTGGGTCAATGCAAATTAGTCAGTGTCCTAAAAAAAGCAACTTATAAGATTCTCCTACAACTGCAAAGGAGAAAACAATGGTTTGCTGTCATGCCTGGAGGACAGGCTGTTGTCACAGGAGTACCCAGGATGCAAATCACAGCTCTGCCAACAACTGCCTCTTTCACCCTTCACAGGTTATTTGCCTCCACATCCTTCTCTAAAAAATAACTCCCAAAACTTATTTTGTTTTGCAAGGAAATTATTTTCACCAGATTGTCTCAGGCTGGGGGAGCAGCCTGGACCATCCCCTTCCCCTCCCAGACAGGAACAGGCAGAGGCAGACAAGTGAGAATGACTTCAGAATTTAACCTTCTGAGCTGGACTGTTTAAAAAACCAAACAAAAACCCGTCTGATGCTACTGCAGTTATTTCAGTACATTTTTAGCAACTGGAAATCTCTCCAGTTTCCATGACAGGCTGTGGAACAGGAGTCTGTGATCACACACACACATCTCACCCCAAAAAAGTTAACGACTGTCAAATTCCCATCAAAACAGAAATTCCCAAGTTCTGCCCCGTGGGATCTGTTCTGGCAGTCCATGGAATGCTGCCCACGTTGGCTCCCTTGCATTAGACACAGTTAAAAATACCTCCCATTCATTCCCAGCAGTTTTTTTCCACATCTGCCGTTGCCGTGGTTACGGGGTCTGTGCCGTTGGAGCAGGGAGGGGGAGGCACAGCCCCCATGGGGAGGGCATTTCATCCCTGCATCCTTTCACTGAAGGTATTCAAGCGCTCACAAGCACCCCCATACCTTAAATAAATAGTATTTATATATATATATATTTATTTATTTAAATCACAAGTTCACAAGTGTTCTGATACCTTAAATAAAATAATATTTCTATATATAAAAATATATTTATTTATATCACAAGCTTACGAGCGCCCTGATACCTTAAATAAAATTATATCTATTTATATATAAGTACCTTAAATAAAACCTGGGAATCAATCCCAGCCTTCTCCTCAGCCACTTCAGTCCAGTTGGGCAATGTACAGAAATTTTCATTTTGTCTGAACTCAGGCACTGCAGAGCCAAGATCAGGAAAAAAAAATCTCACTTTCCCAGAGGATTTTTTTCCCAGCTTGTCTCTAAAACAGGTCCAGGTTTGCCCACACGAGTCACAGCAGTGGCACGATGGGAGGTTATGTGGGAATTCTGACAGGCAGACAAACCTTCCTGAGGCCAAAGGTGCTCTCATTTCTCATGTCAGCCATGACCAAGAATAGACTGAAGGAATGCAGACATTCCCTATTCCTGCCTGGCTTCTACTTTCCCAGAGACTTTCCACTGAGTAAGGAATACCTGGAGGAAGGATCCCCACACCCCATTCCCAGCTGTCCCCAGGTTACAAACAGGCAAGAAGAGAGAAGCACAGAGCACCTCGTGGGAGCAGCTGAAGACACACACCCCGAGGAGGTGCCGGGAGGGATTTGAAGTGGGAATGGAATGTGGGATATCGAAACCCCGGCTTTCCTGCGAGTCAAAGTTACCTCATTGCTCAGCTCAGTTTTCCACTCCCTGTGGTATTTTCGCATGCTATCGTTTCTCCATCCCTGTTAATTCCTCCAGCTCTGGAAAAGGCCCCACAGTTCAATGTCTGTGGGGAATTAGAACAATCCCAGTCTGGGCTGCACACACACCGTGAGCCAGGAAGCGCCCGGGGTGGAGGGGACAGAGCTTCCCCACCAGGGACACCCCACGCTGGGGGCATCTGCACTGACCTGGTGGCACAAGAAAACACCCTCCCTGGTGCTCTGGGCCTTTCCAAGGTGTTTTCCCTTCCCCCGATAGCAGGAAGGACCCTTCCAAGCATTTCAGTATTAAAAATATTTAAATAATCTCAAATTTGCTCTGGCAATGTGCTACAGACTTCAACTGTCTGTGTCACACAGGACACACCATCTGTGTCCAACATCATTTATTTTGTAGCTTATGTTATTTCCACAAGTTATTTTATAGCTGTTTCTTCAAAAAAGTGCATTGCACTCTCCAGCAACCACGACAGAGAGAGGATGCTCTGGGTCTGAGTGTCCTCAGTGTTTTCATCAGCCCCACACAAACCCTTTTCTGTGGCTCAGAGGGGTTTTCTCTGCCAGGTTTAGAGGGAAAAAAAAGCAATTTCTTTCCCTTCGAAGTGAGGAACTCCTCAGCTTTCTCAGGGCAGGTGAGCCCTGGAGGGAACACCCCGGGCAGAGCACTGGGAGCAGCCCCCAAACCCACCCTGCCGGGGTCTGTCCCTGCACCCCCCGTGCCTCCTGTGCCAGGGCAGCATTCCCAGTCCCAGCTCTGCAGCACAGCCTCTGTCCAGGGGGCAGAGCCCAGGAGAGAGCAGCCCCTTCCCTCGCAGCCTCTGCACAGAAACCAGAGAAATCCCTGGAAAAGCCCAGCCAGGACTCACCATTTCTGTTCCTTCCAGTTGCCCCAGGCCCGGCCCGGCCTCCTCCTCTTCCTCGCTCCACAGACGAGCTGGTGCCCGAGGCACTGTGCCACCACCTTGGGCCCCTCACACAGACACAGAGCCCCCAAACCCCTCACACAGACACAGAGCCCCCAAAATCCCCCTCACACAGACACAGAGCCCCCAAACCCCTCAAACAGACACAGAGCCCCCAAAATCCCCCTCACACAGACACAGAGCCCCCAAAACCCCTCACACAGACACAGAGCCTCCAAACCCCCTCACACAGACACAGAGCCCTCCAACCCCCAAGGAACCCAGACTGGGAGCCTGGCCCTGTTCCAGCTGGGAATCCTTGCGGGGCAGGTGAGAGTGAGCCCAGACTGGTGAGAGTGAGCCCAAACTGGTGTGAGTGAGCCCAGACTGGTGTGAATGAGCCCAAACTGGTATGAGTGAGCCCAAACTGGTGTGAGTGAGCCCAGACTGGTGTGGATCACCCAAGCTGGGTGAGGCCTCGTGTTCAGGGCTCCGGCCCAGCCGTGTCCCCCTTTGCTCTGGGACACCTTCACTCCCAAATAATGTCCTGTCTGGGGAACTTTGCCCCGTTCTTTGCCCGGTGCTGCAGCCTGGGCTGGATCAGCACAGAGGGGTCCCTGGGACAGGCCCAGGCTTTCCTGAGGCAGCTGATGGGAAGGCAAACCAGCCTCCCTGGTCCCACTGCTTTCCTGTTTGTTTTTCCTCCATGTAGTGATGGGATTCCATTTGGCTAATTCTGTGGAATTCCACATCCTGACAGACCCAGGGCTGCCATCGAGGTGGGTTTGTTTGCATTGTCCCTCCTGAGCTCACGCTTAACTTCCCCTGTGGTTTTTTTTCACCTGTCCCTTCTAAGCAAAGCAACTGATTTTGTTTGAGTCTTGGTTTAAAAAGCATCTTTTGTCTGGGTGAGAGCAGGACCTGCTGAGCACTGTGACTTCCCTCTCTGCATTTACAAGTTTGACTTAAATAAAACACAGTAAGAAAAATGCAGGCTGAGACCATATTTGCCAGGTTGGACGTGCTGAGGGAAGTGCCAGCTCACCTTTCCAGAGGAAGGTAAAAGCCTGGGTGTGTGTGCTTGGCTGAAAGAGGGCAGGTGCTGAGGCTGAACTTCTTCATGCTCCATTAATCTCCTTTATGGAATAAACTATTCCAACCATAGCAAAACCCAGATGAGTTAGTAATAGTCAAGACTGGTTATTTCTGATGGCTGTGCTCTGTTCTAAGTGCCTCTGGGAAGGGCTCATGTGTAAAATGGGAGTTTGGGAGGCTCTGGGGACCAGGAGAGGAGGTGACAGTTTGGGCTGTGTCACATCCCAGTGAAAACAGCCTTTATGTCAGGCAGAAATGCTCTGGGAAGAAAATCACCAAGCTTGAGCTCCCCAGGATAACAAAAAGCCAGTTTTTGAGAAAACCTGTTGCCCAGGATTCTCCTGCTTCATTTGCTTTCCCTCAGCAAGGAACTGCACAGAGCCCAGCCCAGACTGGTGTAGTTCTTTAATAGTAACATCAAGGGCAGCAAGAGTAATGACTGAATTTAACACGACACATGCAACAAACAGAGGGAGTAAAACATCACTGGCTGAGCTGACAACATGGAATTCAACAGCACAACAGGGTCGATTCTGCTTCTTCCCTGCATCAGCACCACACACAGGTCAACATCCCTGACTGGTTACCCCAAGTCTTGCCAGAGCCCTCAGAAGTCAGACAGCCCCCTTCCCCAAAATACACAGTGCAGAAGATGCCTGCACACACCAAGGAGTAGGGAGGGAATTCGGGCAACTGCAAAGTTCATGTGGGTGAGCACTTCAAAGTGCAGCCAGCAACAATCTGTGACATTCTGGCAATTAAAATAAAACATAATCTGCCTCTTTGTCAAACACAGCTGCTCAGTCCTTTGAGGCTGCGAGGCACTGACAGAGAGTTTTGAATGAATGAGAAACACCGGGAGGAATCGAAGTGACCTGTTCAGAGCAAACCAAACGACTGGTTATTGGTTTGGTGCCATCAGACACCTTTTACTGCTGCTCAGACCAGCCCAGACTGGAGCAACTGGTAACCAGTGAGACCTGCTGGGGTCTCTGAGATGGCAGAGCAGCTGCAGCATCGCTCAGGCCCTTTTGCTCTGGAATGAACATTTCCTTGGGAGTTGGCTGGTGTGGACTGACGGCAACACAACGTGTTCCAGGACAGGTTTATAGACACAGAGTACGTAGGGCACCACACGGCAGGGCACGGTGCTCCAGCATCCACCCTCATTTACACAGCATTAATTGGCAGTGCGAGCTGAGTTTATTTCAGGACCAAGTTTTCACCCTTGATGGCCTTACATTAAGTTCCTAAGTCAATCTTTAGGATCTGGCGCAGAGGGAGCACAGATTTTAAAGGCACATGTGGTACTTTTGGGAGCCATTTCTGCAGCCAGATGTAGGTTGATCCTAAATCACAGAATCACAGAATGGTTTGGGTTGGAAGGGACTGTAAAGCCCATCCAGTGCCACCCCCTGCCATGGGCAGGGACACCTTCCACAAGCCCAGGGTGCTCCAACCTGGCCTTGGACACTTCCAGGGATGAGGCAGCCACAGCTTCTCTGGGAATTCCATCCCAGCCCCTCACCACCCTCACAGGGAGGAATTCTTTCCTAAATACAAATCAGGTACAAAATTCACCACCAAACACGCTCTCAGTTTTTCTGAGAACATTAGGAAGTGTCTCCAAAGCCAACCCACTGCAGACTGGGAGTGCTTGGCTTTGTCCCCCCACTGTGCTCCGTCCGGATCCCAACCCTAGATCGACCCCTTTGCCAATGGAGTGGCAGTGGAGCTGCAGTGCCTCAATTAATGCCATGTAAAACAGGTGTTCGTCACTACGGGAAATATTTGTACATTTATAAAACAAAGCAATACAACCGTAAAGAAAAAATACAACAAGCACAGCTTGATACGATAACATGCCATGAAATGTCATTGGCTTTAGAATAATTTACTACAACTTGAAAAATGTTCTTTTATCCACAAGGGATAGGAAATGCTTCCATCTAACATATGGTAAGCATGCAGCAACAATATGTACAACAAAAAATTTGGAGCTTGTTTTTCATTCACGAACTGGATGATTGCATAGGGGGTATTTGAAAATCAGGGTTTTTCTAGCCTAGGCTTGATCTAGGCTTTATTTGGCTTCTTTAAATCCGTAGGGTTTTTTTCCCTTACTTTGGGGAGAATGAATATTTCTATATACATCTGCAAGAAGTCATGGAGAATACACTGCTTTTATTTTTCCCCCAGCAGTAGGTTTATTGGTTAATTAACCAATTAACTAATTTATTGGTTAATTGACACTTAAAAAATAAAATTCCCAATGCCATATTGAAAATCAACTTCCTTTCCACCCTTTTTGGAATACTGAGGATCTGTTAGGGCCATATCTATTGATCCTGTATTACACCATTCCCAGTTTTTACACCTTCCATCATGAAACCAAACCAAACAGCTCTTTTTCTAACCAGATCCCGTCCATCCCACGAGGGAATCCAACCAAACTTGTGTCAGGATGTTAAAGGTTCTCCCTCCCACCTGCCAACCACAAAGTTGTCCTGTGGAACCAACCACGGCCTGGAGCTGATAAACCTGAAGGGGTGAGCAGCAGAACTGGTGGTTTTGCTCCCAGCTGGGCACTGCTCCGTGCTGCCTGCAGCCAGAGCAGCGTGGGGGGAGCTGAGGAGCCTTTGGGAAGGACAGCCAGCCCTGGCTGGGGGCTGGGTCCTGGGGTCCATCGTGACGGGTGTTCATCTCACCTAAGACCTGACCCTGACCCTGGGGAGGGTGAAGCTGGTGTGTGACAGCGACCCAGAGCCTCGTGCTGAGGGCTCCCTCCTGTCCCCACCCAAAGGGGCCCAGGGCAAGTCTCCACTGAGTCTCTTTCCTCTCTTCCCTTTCCTCCTTGAGCAATTTTTTTTCTTTTTCCTTTTTTTCTCTTGTTTTGCTAGAAAAAGCTAGAATTAATATATCCAACAGCACTGAAGGAAGTACTTGGCAAAGCATTTCTTTATCTGGTAAAAAATGAGGTGACAACCCTTCACTATCCACAGAACTGCAGCTACAGAGATGGTTCATCTCTTATGACTTAGAGACAGAGCTTTGTGAGAACTGATCCCGACAGGAACCCAGGGAGCCAGAGGTTTGGCTGGAATGCTGAGTGGTCCCACCCGTCTCTGGCTCTGGGATGCAAAGGCAGGTGCTCAGGTTTGCTGTAGGATACAGGTGTGCACGAGTGATGCAGAGGGATGTGGTGGGGGTCCCGTGGAGGTGAGGAGAAAGCAGGAGAAATGCAGCCAGTGCATTCCTTGGCAGACTGATTCCCATCTGGAGAGTCCCGTGGGCTGAGTTTTGCCTTAGTCAACAACTGCTAATGGGAGTGATGCTGTGGAGAGCTGACAGGAGTGAGTAAGCACACTGGCTCTTCTTCACTCCCAGTTTGGGAGGCATCTGCTACTTATTTAGGAAAGGAAAGGAAAACACAAAAATCCACATGAAAACATTTCTAGGGCAAAAGAACGGGATTTACAGAAACAGGAAGGCATCAGTGGTGACCATTTCAAACTGTCAGGAACAAGGAGCCCAAGCAGACTGGATTTGGAGACCTCGATACACCAAACCTCTGGTTTGTATTCAGAATCTTCTCCTTTAAAGTGGAAACATTAAATTACACTTCAGAGCTGTGGGGTGATTGACTGGATGTACATAATTGTCTAAACTGAACACAAAGGCTCTCCTGCCAACCTTACCTTTCTCAGATTCCTCAATGTTTGCCACCTCCTCTGTTTCCCACTGGCAGCACTGCAGGCTGCCCTGTCCCCAGTTGTTGGTGTCCTCAGGGATGGGGTCACAGCCTTGTGATGCCCTGACTGCTTTATCTTCCCATGTAATTAATTTTCCTTGTTACACTCCATTTTCATCCACCTGCACTTCCACATACCAACATCCTCGGATCCACACCCCAGAGACCTACCCCTTCTCCTTTCCAGACCCTCTGAGATGCCAATACCTTCCCATCTCCAGCTCCTGGTCCGTGGGAACAGCTGCCTGTGAGTGATTCTCTCCACATTTAGAGGGTTCCTGTGCTGGCAGAGTGCTGTTGTCACCGTTCCCTTGGCAGGTGGTGCAGGAGGAGGAGGGGATCAGTGTCCTGCCACACATCCAACCTTGTCCCAGGACATTTGTGCAGCTGTCTCCAGGTTGCTGGCTGGGATGTCTGCACTTGGAAGAGTCTTTTGCAGTCCTTCCCCGGGGAGAACTTCCTTTGTAAAGAGCTCGCTCTAGTTATCCATTCCTTTTTTCCAGTGTGTCCTGGAATCACCATGATGGGGCACAGGGGGACCAGGAGTGGGGAGAGCCTTGCTGGAATGGAACTCAGGAGTTTGTCCTGCTCCTGCAGCCTCTTGGCTTTTCTTGCTGCGATAGTTTGGTGGCACCAATGCACAAGGGAGTCAAAAAATAGGAGAAAACTAAAGGAGAAAGACGACTACGGAGTCACTGGTTCTGCTGTCACCCGTTCCAGGAAGGCTCCGGTTCCTCTGCCCCCTTCCCCCCAGGAGGGATGTGATACAGTACTGCTGGAAGAGCCTCTGGGACACTCGTGGAAGAGACGGGAGCAAGGCCGACCCCCCTAGACTGTGGGGCGAGGGGGGGGCCGGGAGGGAGGGGGGGGGGGGGGGGGGGGGGGGGGGGGGGGGGGGGGGGGGGGGGGGGGGGGGGGGGGGGGGGGGGGGGGGGGGGGGGGGGGGGGGGGGTGTAGATGGGGGCCGGGGGGGGAGCTGACCGGGGGTACGAGTTGTTGAGGGGGTACTTGGGGGGGGCCTCGGTGTTCTTCACTCTGGTGAAGTTGATGCAGCGGCCCTGGAACGAGAGAACGGGAAAAGCAGAGTTACCACTGAGGCAACATCCCAGCTGAGCCACCCCCGGGCCGTGCCCAAATCTGCCCCAGTGCCAGTGCTCCGGGCACGGCCCCGGCCCCCACGCCCTCCACAGGGCTGGGAGAGCAACTCCTGTGCTGAGCAACGAGAGGGGACACCCCGACACAGCTCTGGCTGCGGAGCAGGAGGAAACCTCCCCCCTGTTCTCCAGCTCCAGGATCTTCCCAGCACTGCACGGGGCACTCCAGGTCCTGCTGACACTGCAGGAGCCTTTTCCACAGAATCGGGGAATGGTTTGGGTTGGAAGGACCTTAAAGCCCATCTCATCCCACCCCCTGCCACGGGCAGGGACACCTTCCACCAGCCCAGGTTGCTCCAAGCCCCGTCCAACCTGGCCTTGGACATTTCCAGAGATGAGGCAGCCACAGCTTCTCTGGGCAACCTGTGCCAGGGCCTCCCCACCCTCTGAGTAAAGAAGTTCGCCTTAATATCCAATACAAACCTGCCCTCCATCAGCTGAATGCCATTCCCCCTTGTCCTTGTCCCCCATTCCTGTGTTTCAGAGCTGGCACTGGAGTCTGTGCACAGCCCATGGTCTGTCCCTGCAGCCACAGATGCCTCTTCCCACACCTCAGCCTTGAACTTCCAACAGCACAAAATCTGGGCTTTGCCCCTTTGGAGCCTCTCTCTCCTTCCCATGCTTGGCTTTTGTGTCCCTTTCTACCATTTACCAACCAGGCAAAAGGGAAGGTTCGTTTAACAAAGACAGTTTCTTGCTCAGAATTTTTCCTGAAATGCATTAGTTCCTCATCGGGATGTCTTGATACTCAAGTGCTTGTGAGAAGCCAATAAACTGCTTTTCTCACTCTTTGGTGCTAAGCTACAGTTTGTTGTACATTTTTAAACAAAACCTTTGCCCTCTGAGCTGTTCTTTTTTTCTTTTTTTTTTTCTCCAAAGTTCCACCTGCAAAAGATCCCACTGTAAATACTCGAATGTCAGAATCAGCACTATTGTATTATGGATTCATTCCTTTAGATATGAAATCATCCTAAAAGGCACCAGAGGATTTCTGCGTCCATTCTTTATTTTTTAGACTTGTGAACATGGGTTTATTTTCTGTTTTCCTCTTTCCTCTCCCAAAGTAAATGTTTTTCCTGGTGAAAAAATGCCAAAGGGAGCATTGAGCCCCTGCAGGCTGGAGTAGATTTGTTGGGGTAAAAACATCAGTCATTTAAATCCTCTCTCCAGCTCTGAATCTCCTCCCAGCCTGTGGACAAATGCTCTGCAGGAAGGGCCCAAAGTGAACAAGGGAGATGCTGGGAGAAGTGGTGCTGGGAGGATGTGAGAGGGGAGCTGGCATGGAAGGGCTGACCCAGGGATGCACAGACAGGGTGACCCAGGGATGCACAGACAGGGTGACCCAGGGATGCACAGACAGCTCCTCTCCAGGACCTCTGCCAGCGGGATCTGTGCTCTGGGGATGTGGAGGAACATCTGCTTGAGCCCTCAGAGGGAAGGGGGTTCCCTGCCCAGCACTGGGGCTGGAGGAGCAGCCCCAGCCGAGCTCAACCTGCCTGGGGCAAGCAAAGATCCTTTAAGGGAGGCAGAGATTTCCCAGTGCCTTGAAGTGCATCAAGGTGACCCCCCACCTCTGAGCCCTACATTTCTGGCTGCAGGAACAGCCTCTGGTCCAACCAGGCTCTCGGTGAGGAATGGGGCTGGGCCAGAGCAGAGCCCCTGGGATGGTCAGAACATCCCAGGTGATGCCCCTCCCTGAGGATCGAGGCTCAGGCTTGTCAGGTTTGTCCTGACAGCACGACACTGGGGAGGGACAGGGAGACCATGGCCCCCACAGTGAGCTGCCACTGCTGGCTGTGCAGTGGGGCTTGTTCTCCAGCCCTTGCACAGGACAAATGCCAACACTAAATGAAGTGCCAGAGGGAGCAGGAATGCTCCACACATCCTTCATCTCCAGGACTGCCCAAACCAGGGCAGAGCACAGCCTGCAATGAGCACTCCCTGCCCCAGCCCAGAGCACCCCCGGGCCCATTTGCTCTCCCTGGGCTCCTATCTCTGCTTTAACGTTGTGTTAATGCACTTTGCTGAGATTTTAAGTAAATACTGTGGGCAGGCCTGCTGAGTGAGGCGAAGTCTGACCCTGACATAAACCAGTTCTACTCAGAAAAAAAACCCATGAGAATGTTTTCCTTGTTCCAGTGCCACATCTCCTGCCATGCAACTTTAGTCATTTCAGACCATTTTTTGCACTAGTTTGTTTTCTTTATTTATGATGAGAATAAAATAAACCCGAACAAAAAGCAGGAGAAGTCAGAAATCGTGGCCAGAGAACAAAAAGTTGCAGTTGTTTTTGTATGGAGAGATGCTCTGTCTGGATGCTCTGGGAGTGAGGTTATGGAGCTGCTGGTCCAAATGGGACTGAGCACCGCCCTGAGAGCATCGAGGAGGATGCAGAGAGGCTCAGAAACCTTTGGATTTGGGGCTGGGGCAGGGCTTGAGGACTACAAGCCATCTCATGCTTAAGGCACAGTTCAGAAGGGTAAAGGAGCACATCCTGTGCATCCTGGGCACTGGCAAAGATTTGATTTGTTATTGGTGAGAACAGGCTGGGACAGCTCAGCAGTGCCATTATCAGACAAAAGAGGCTCCCAAGTCACACCAGCTGTCCCTGCACTGTGTTTGCATCAGTCCTTGCAGTCAGCTATGACCCAGAGAGTCCCTGCTCACGAGCTACTGCAGATATGCACAACCAGAGACGACTCCTTCTCCAGGAATAGGGTTGCTTTGCAACGACAGAGCTCTTTTTTCCACTGTGATTAATTCTCCTGTGTCCTTGTTAACCCTCAGACACGGCCTGTCACATGCTGCTCTGGGCAAGCAGCTGGGCTGGAGTCTGAGCACAGGCTGCTCTGATGCAGGGCAGAGACAGCACAGGGGCACAGACATGAGAGCCAGACCTGACCCAGTCAGCTCAGGTTCAGACTTTACCTCACTCAGCAGGCCTGTCCCAAGCTATTTACTTTAAATCTCAGCACGGAGCATCACCTCCCTCTGCCCCCTGCCCTGTGCTTTATGCTGGTCTCACTCCACAGGATGGATGTGCTTTTTCCCTCAGCTCCCACATGCCATTCCCTATCCCCTCCCATGTCCTTTGCTCCCAGCTCACTGTGCTGCCCTGCACTGACCTGTCTGTCCTCCTGCTGTGCAGTGGGACCTGCAGGGCACCCAGCACGTGTGGAGGGCAGGGACTCAGGGCAGGCTCCCCCCTCCCTTGGAGAACTGCCAGACCGAGGGAGCTCTTGTGTTTCATCTCGACATTCCTCTCACCCAGATGGAGGACAATGCCAGAGAGAAGTTTTCAGTCCAGATGGACTGAGATGGACTTTGGCAGCTCCACTGCCTCAGAGGAGATGGGGAAGCCAGCAGCTCCCTGGGGAGAAGAACTGTCAGACTGAATGACAAGGGGATGTCCAGGAAACAAATTACTGTGCCCTTGTACGAGGGGCAGCAAATGTTTCACTGGTGCCCTGGGTACAAATGCAAAGCAGGTCCAGGAGGCAGAGAGCTCCTTGAAGCAAAGAGCTAGATGTTAACCCCCTTGTACCTAGCAATATGATAACAAAAGTGCAGAGGTTGTGCCAGCAGAGTGTGAGACAAAGAGTTTAACCCTCAAGCTCTCAAGGACTCAGTTCTCTCTGAAACATGTGTCCAGACATGTTTTCCCACCTGCACTTACCCAAAGGGGGGCCTGACTCACAGCTGGGCTCTGTGTGTGAACTGCAGGAGGAAAATAAACCCTCAGCATCGCTGACCTGCTCCAGTCAGCACTGTTGGACCTGGAGAAGGGTCTGGATGAAGAGCAGGTTGGTTGGCCACTCACCCACCCACCCAAGGTTTTCCAGGGCTCCTCATTGCCAGCACAGTTCTGTTCATCCCACAGATAATAGAACTGGATGTGGCACTAAAAGATCCTCTAAATAAAGGGGCCCAAATGCCTTGTTCAGCCTTGAGGTCTGGATGTAAAACCAGTGGGAGTGTCTGAGGTACCAAAGGTGAGAGGATGTCTCTACTATCAGTGGGACAGGGACCACAGGGATCACAGGCTCACAGGGACCTTCCCATGGCTGGGACTTTATGAGGGTCTCAGTGACCACCAGTTAGCAGCCCCTCTTGGCTCCCCACCAAGGTTCATCACCTCATTTAGGTGTCCAAATTTAGGTGGGGCGGATGTGGAAGATGGTGTCAGAATATCCAGGAGGCAGGAAATGAACCCATTTCCACTGAATGCTACTTTGCATCCTTCAACAGAAAGTCACTTTAAATCCCAGGAGAAAAGACTCCTTAAACAGATTACACCAGAGCTTTGAGAATGAGGAGCCAATTCTGAGTCTCTCTAGCAGGGAGACAAGCTGGAGATCCAGGATGTATGAACGTAGGGAACAGGCTGGATATTGAAAGGCTGCTGTGTCCAACGCCTTGGCTGAGTTTTACTTCCCTTTGTGCAGCCACAACCCCTCAGGGGGGAGAGTCACAGCTGTGCCTCAGAAGAGACAATTGAAGCAACATGGAGACATTATTAGATCCGAAATTCAGTGGAATCAGCAAAATCAGCAAGGGCAGTTCACTCTCATATTTTCTGTTGTTTTTCTAGAGAGCAGCTCTGGGAGGCTCAGGAACAATCAATTCTGCTCTGAGTGGCCTTGCTCTTGCACTTCCAGCAGCTGAGTTAGGGCTGGAGGCAGGAGCAGTGCCATGGACACTGGGAAACTGGGACTGTCTGGACTGTCTGTGTCCACAGACACCGAGCTGTGGGGACTGTGTGTGACCGTGGACACTGAGCTGTGTGTGACCATGGACACTGAGCTGTGTGTGACCATGGACAGTCTGCTGTGTGTGACCATGGACACTGAGCTGTGTGTGAGTCTGGACACTGGACCATGGGGGCTGTGTGTGGACACTGGACCATGGGGGCTGTGTG